>NC_138158.1:9736720-9754220 GCF_964199315.1 Orbicella franksi | reverse complement strand
ATAGCCGGACTATGGAATAAAGCGTATACAAATTTTCCAAGATTACGTGGGCATTATATCAGGGACTTTCTAAAGGAAGATTGTGAAGATCTCGGAAGAAAGGGCAGCAACGTGCCAGGAGTTAATTCGCGCCAAAATTTTGCCTTCTTAATTTATGTTCCCCCACCTTCTCCACCAGAGTAATAGCCTGGCTTGAGTATGCGATCAAATCGAAGACCACTACCTGAGCAGCGGTCAATTTGAAAAAAAAAAAAAAAAACACGCGAGACCTGAGCTTGCGATAAGATCACGTGATACTGGTTAGCGTGCGAGCAGGCTCTGACCTTTGAGTCACGCGCGCGAGCGGCGAAAAGCAAAGCGATCCGGCAGGAAGGAGTCTGGTGAAGAGGCGCCAAGAAAGTTTCTCACCTCGCGGCTTCGCCGCTCGCTTTCGCTGCGCGCGCTTGTGCTCCAACGTGAGCCTGCTCGCAGGCTAGATACTGGTCAGTGGATATCTTTTTTGCAACAGCTGTCAATTGACCATAACATGGATGTCCAATACCAAAGATATACCTAATAATATGTTTTATGATTTCTCTCTGTTAAATTATTTGTATTTATGTATTTTCATATTTTATCGATTTTAACAGGAAATATGAATTTTTTTTTATTTTTATTTTTTTTTATTTTATTCCTTATTTATGTTGTGACTGGACCTGTGAAGTAGCTTTCTATGTAGCTAAGAGCCAGTTACTTAAATAAAGTCTTACTTTACTTTTCTTTTGCCTATGATTATGGTACTGCTCTCATATTTTTCAAGGTACGTATGGGGTACAGCTCGTGCATGCGCAGTACAATTGGGGTAGTACGGAGGGATGGACGGACAGATGGATGTACGTCTATCACGTGACAACCAATCTTTTTTTAGCTCGACGGGTTGCCAAACCTTTTTGCTCCTCTCGTGCGCCTCCGCTATTTGAAAGCCAACGAGGCAAAAATAAAAGCGCCGCATTTCCACAAAAGATAAAATGGCTCTTCATCCGAAAGTAAATAAGCAATAGACCATTCTTTCTATGGGTTTACCTGCGCAATAAACCACGCGAGTTGTTTGAAGAATACGAGAAAAGCTTAAAGGCTCGTTATTTACAAGCTTTTCAAGTGTAAGCCCATATAAAGTGTGGAGTATTGTTTTTAAGAAGTAACTATAAGAATGAGAGGAAAATTTATTGTACTTTCGTGATTATGTTACTTATTCTCATCAACTTCATGAGATGACGCGACAAACCAATCACAGCGACGGAAATAATGAAATCACAGACTCAGCGCAGGACACAAAATCCCCAGAGTAAAGCGGTAAAAACACTTTGTTCTAAGAGAGTTTAAGAGAGGAAAGGAAAAGGTTATCGATGAAAGCCAGAAAGTATATCAATTAATTCAACAGTATTCTGATGGGGGAAATCAACCGTTTGTAGGCGGTCATTTCGAAAATAAAAGACGGTACGAAAATTAACCTTGCAAGTAATAAATACTTCATACGCTTGGCGAAGTGATTCAACGATAACTCTCCAAAGTTTTGCGAATGGAATAAACGTTACTTACAGAAACGCTGCTTCCGAAATTTATTCAGAATTTGTTCACTTATGTTGAATGCTATGAAGTCCGTGTTTCTCTCAGTACTGTGCTAAATGAAAACTATTGCTTGAAAGCTAAGCTTTGTATGCAAAGCAGATTCATTTATCGTGTTACGCATGCATTGATTTTAACTCAAAATTTCTCATCAGCTTAATGTTAACTCGAAAGAAATATCTGCCCTGCTTTTGTAACAACCGAAATTGATCAGTCCAGCCCCGCTGACTTCGTCCTCCACCATACCTCCACAGACCGTGGAAAGCACCGAGGAAAGGATTTTAAACTTCCTTAATATTAAACTCGAGCGTAACCGGAGTCGGCGTAAATTTTGAAAAAGGATAAAGCTTTATATGCCAACCAACTTCTGGACCTGTTTTTCCTTGCTAGTTTTCATGTATATGATGAATGAAAAGTTATTCATGTTATTGATATCTCAGCCAGAGAAAGCCGAAACTGTTTACTACATTTGTTATTGCTAGTGTTCCCGCGTAGGACTGCCATATCACGACCGTGGTTTTCGGTACAATAGTATAAAGATTTTGCAGCTGTATTGACCAATCAGAGCGTGCGTAATATCTCTGGTATTTTACAAAGGCTCATATACCATGGTGGCTAACGTTTTTATAAGTTAGAATTCCTACTATAGTTATACCTTCTAGTTTATTATTAAAATTTTTCTTCTTTTCACCTTTTTTTCTGAATTTTACTTAGCTTGTCTATTAATTATTTGTAGGAAAATTAGCATACTCTTTTACTAGAGGACTAATCAGCCTCACCAACCCGAGTATAAATAAAATTATGTATGTATGTGTAGGTGTATCCGTAGGCGACAACTGGTAAAGATAGCAATATGGATTTATATGAGAGAAGAACTTATGCACGTTGATAGTGATGTTACAAGGTTCATTGTCAAATGTACTAAGCGCTCGCCGAAATTTACATTGGTAAATAAAAACACGATGAGAACAGCTTTGCCAATTTTTCTCGCAGTTGAAAAAGGGATTTGATTATAAAGTCATTCTTTTCTTTTTGCATTCTTATTTTACTCTATTTAATTTTATTTCCTATATTTTTCTTTACAAAAAAAGAAGGCTTTAAGGGAGCTTTCATAGCATAAATAAGAACAAATAGGGAAAATTGGAAGTGTACTCTGTGACTAATTAATTTGGCGACAATGTTCGTCAAAGTAAATATATCTATCCTACCTATAAGGCGCAATGTCCGGTTTATATTATCATGTTTGCAAAAGGACATTTCCGCACTTCCTGAAATGATTTGGCTTGACAATGTCATATAATATAGCCACCATTGTGAAGCAAGGAAAAGTAATGTTTCAGAGATTGTAAAAGAATATTTCGTAGGCGTTGAAGTTGATTGACCATGGTACCTATCTGTGAACAAGATATGGAGCGTTTCCAATTTATTGTTTTCGCGGTTACAAGTTTCAACCCACACATCCGTTATTACGTTGTACAACTCAAAGTAATCCGCAGATGTTTTCAAAGCAACATATTTTGAAATCAGAAAGTAAGAAGGACGTCGAAAGCGGAGAGTTCAAAGCCAAGGTTGTCTTATCTACGAAAACTGAACCAAAAACAAATTTTGAGTACACATCTACAGTGTAGAACAGCGACAAAGCGACCATTCTTCGTCATTTATGGCTAATAACACATCATCTCAGAACTCTCTAGCTGTCGCAACATGTTTTCATTTACCAGATCCCAATTTCGACGGAGCTTCACAACGGTTTACCATGAACCTTGTAACCGCCATCATCAACATTATCGCCTCTCCTTTGGCCGTGATATCCAATTCTTTAATCGTCATTGCAATCCTTACCAGTTCCCGTCTACGAACGCCTTCAAATTTTTTAATAGGATGTCTTGCTCTCTCAGATGTGCTTGTTGGCCTAACAGTTCAACCAGGTTACATTTGTTTTAGACTCATGGAAAACCAGCATCGTTCGGTCCCTTGCTTCGTAAGAGTCATGTATTCCAATGCGTTTTACATTTGTTGCGGGGTTTCTTTCATGACTCTAAGTGCCGTTTCCTACGAACGTTTAGTAGCAGTTCGACTTCGGGCGAGATACAATAACGTTTTTTCGGGAAATCGTGTTCTTAAATTTATGGCCGCTATTTGGGTCCTGAACATTGCGTTAACAAGTTTGCAGTGGGTAGGAATAAACCAAATATCAAGAGGCATTCATTTGATCTTGTGGTTTCTCTGTCTTCTGGTTTCCGTAGTTGCAAGCATTGGAATCAGTTTGACTCTGCGACGACATCATCGTCAATTACATTGCCACAGCACAATTTTCGAAAACATCCGAAGACGAAGAGAGTTGAGGCTAACAAGAAATATCTTATTTATCGTTGGAGTTTACTTGTTGCTCAACTTTCCTGTCTTGTGGGTAAGCCTTTATCACCAGATTCTGGAGCAGGAAATCAAGACTTATAACCACTACAGCTGGACAGAAACTCTTGCTTTTCTGAACTCCTGCACAAATCCCTTCCTCTGCTTTTGGAAGAATCGACAAATTCGTCAAGGTATTTTTGCGATTCGAAGAAGAATAACTTGGCACTTGGCAAATAGCGACGAAAACGTTACAGCAGTGGGAATAAGTAGATACAGTAAAAGTGTTACGCCGTCGAAATTTACAGGGGAGATTAACACAGCTAATACAGCTGAAAACATGACATCAAGTACAATGTGAGATGAAAAAAAAAAGACAGTCAGGCAAACTTCCTTTAGAAAAAATAGCTGGGTATTCTCTCTTTATCCAAATTGCAGATTCGAAATCACACCTTGAATAACGTGCGACTCAATTTATTAGCACTATCCGAGGGTCTCAATGAAGTAATGGCTTTTACGGCGAACGGTTGATATTTTGTATTTTTCTTACATTCAACTAAAATAGGCGTCATACAGGCGCATGTGACTACTGCCTGAAAGTAAAAATGCGAAGAGTAGAATTGTCTTTTTTTACGATGAACATTTGTTTACGGCTAACGGTTAAAATGTTCCAATTCTTACGTCTAACGGCCAAATGTCTGGCCCGTTTTAAGGATAATGACCTCGTCCTATCATATCATGGCAGGGAAATCTTCTGACGGTCTCAAAATCATGCGTCCTTTTGGTTATTTGTAACCATTTCCGATGTGTATGTGATCTTCTCTTACAATAGAATACAGTTTTTCATCTAAGCTACCAATCAGTTCTCGAGCCAGATATCAACATCATTATCATCGGAAGAGGTTTATATGTGCAAGATATGTTACTCCATCCTAATTGACAATGACTACCATGAGAGATTTAGGTACGTGTACATAGATAATTCTTTAGGTAACTAGGGACAATTTCCATACATAGTCTACATTGGGAAATCCAATATTTAGATGAACTTGGAAATTCTCTTTTCTTCCCGTGGTACCTAAGAATTTTAAAATGAAATTCAATTCGACTAGAGATTTAAGTCACGTCCGTGTTCACATACGTGCATTCGCACAGTATTTACATGAAGTACAAATACCTTAACACGCTTAAAGAATCTGTTAAGCCTTAAGTTCAAGGATGAAGACTTTGGGCGCTTTCCCTTCAACCAGATAATCCGGAGCTTTCTAAACGGGGGCAGATGATATACAGTTTCCTGGACAAGTTTTCGGAAACTTTTAAAATTCCTAAATGAGATCGAACCATTCAACTGAAAATTCTGGAAAGGTCGATAGGAAAGTCAAATGGAAAGGAACTTCCCGGTAAGAAATTCTCGAAAATTTTTGTAAAGGGAAATTGGCGTTCCATTCTCCAATGGAAATTTCTGGAAATCATGAGTGGAATTTTATGTCGAATGGAAAGCGCCTTTTGTCCTTATCTTTTTTGCTTTTCTTTTTCTCAACTTTAATCTATCAAAATAGTGAATGTGATATTGAAAGTGGCATAAACTAGATCAAATATCGTTCGGTAGACTTTTTGAAATATATATGGTGGCCTCCAGTTAGCATTAAAACTTTAATTGTATTCGGTGATTTAAGTTGACGAAAAATGGACCTAACACTTAATTTAATAGATTTAAGTAATTGAAAATAACCTAAGGGTGGCTTACTAAAACACTATCTAGTCAGTAGTTCACATTTAATTCAAATTTAAACCTATTCTAACTCAAAAAAGGTGTTTTCATTTTAAACTCACGTTTAATGTTATTGAACCCTGTATTAACCCTATTCGGAGTAGCCTGAATTTCAGCCGCCTCCTCCGCTCGCTAAGTCACTCGAGGAGAGAGACGTCGCCTCTCTCCTCGAGTGACTAGGGAACTTAAGCACGGGTCGTTTTAAAGGCAACAGCAACTTCAGCGACCGAAAGAGCCTGGGAAGAGAACAACGTCGTTCCCGCCAAAATATAAACGTTGAGCAGCTAGACGAGTTTTGTAGCAGCGACGTCGGTAGCAAACTTTGTTCGCTTTTAAAATAAGCTGTTTGAGAGAATGTCATCCCTCAGTGAAATGAAAAACCTGCCTCTTTTTTTGTACAACAGTAAAAGCATCTATGACGAAGAATTTTTGACCTTGTACGAAAGTTACAGTTCCAAGAATCCAGAATCCCCTTACAGCTCCTACCCAAAGTTTGATTACGACCAGATGATGAATCAGAGTGTTTAGCGGAGTTCAGAGTGCGAAAACAGGACATAACATTATTGGCAAATGTTCTTCAATTACCAGACACTTTCCGATGTCCGCAAAGAACAACTTGTGACCGAACTGAAGGGCTTTGTATGCTTCTGAAGCGCGTCTCGTATACATATCGCTATTCAGACATGATTCATCGTTTTGCAAGACCAGTTCCTGAAATAAGCATGATTACAATACAGTGATGGATCATATTTTTTTGAGCCATGGTCATCGAATTTCACAATGGAGTTTTGATATATTGAGTCCGCCAATGCTACAGGAGTATGCAGATGTTATCCATGCTAAAGATTACAACATGGAAGTCGACAAAAACAGGACAATTTGAAAAACCGTGCCTGTCAAAATACGGTTGCCTTATCTCAAATAAAACTTACCGTGGAATGGTGCACAATTTAACTAGTTCTTATTATTTCATTGTTAATGTTGTTATTGCTTCGGTATAAATTGCTTGGTCGAAACTTTTTCGGTTTTGTTCACACCACGCTAGAACTTCGAAGCAAAACACGTGGTAACCATTTTAGTCGAAAATACGTCAAACGCCAGAGACCGTGTAGTACCACATTTCTAAACGCCAATCATCGAGAAGAGAGTTGAAAAACCACCCGTAGCGGAGTTTTTTGACGAAACTTTGAGGTGTTTGGAAATGTGGTAAAACACCATCGCGACTGTTAGATATATCTTTTCAATCGGAACTAAAACTAAGGAGAAACTGGACAAATGGAATCGTACGAATATGTGGTAATATTCAAACACCGTCATGGCCATGAATTTCTTTGCTTAAACTTGATAAATTTTTAATGATGTTTTTTTCTGTTCAATTTTTTTTTTCGTTTGGATTGCTGCTTGCTCAACTTGAGCTGACATCCATTTTATGCAATAATTATACCCCTATAATTTGTTGGGATCCGTCTTAAGAGAAATCTATTTCTCACTCAGTGATCTTGCTTACTACGTACAGTTAAAGCTTAAAGATTTTAAAAGAGATTAATTTCTGACTCGTTGAAATGAATACCTCTACGTATTCTGAAAGTAGTAATGTCAGTTTAACTAATGCTAAAGAACTGACGTGGAAGGGGATTTCCGTGAGCAGTGAGTTACAATAATTACACTTGTCAAAGTGATTCATGTACCATTTCCGAAAGAAGGAAATAAGGTTGCTAAAGGGTTTTGAAAAATAAATAACCACCGATTGCCTTTTTATTTTTGTGTCAAGAAGAAAAATTTGTAACGAGTTCTAATATACCAAAGCAATTGTCCATTAAACGTGATCTGGAAACACATTTCTTACAGATTTATATTGTTAATGCTTTAAAAACGTTAATGTTTCAACGCCATGATTGTAAAGATCAAATTCAAACAGCAAATGTTTTCCAAGCAAAATACCTTCAAATAAGAAGGGAACGTTTCAAGGAGACACAATTTTTTTTCGTTTTAAGGCCCATTGGTATAAATTCCAAGTGCCTCATTAAAACTTCAGAAGCAGCAATGGCTGCAGATAACACCTCCATGCAGCATCTTTGTTTGTCGCATCATGTTTCACCATGTTTGTCATCCGGTGTTTCACAAAAGACCTGTTTTGTGTAATTTGAAAGAGTAAGGGTTAAAAAAATTGTTTGTTTTACTAAAATTTGGAAACTTCCGAGGTCGGGACTTAAGCTTCTTTGAAGATTGTCGACGTTTTGGTAATCCGCAAAAATTTGGCAAGTATTTAAAACTGGAGGCCGCATTTATTTTACGTTACGTGTTGTCATATTTTCTATCTGTACAAACAGTCAAAATTCGCTCAAGCGCGGTTCCGCCCCCCACGAAAGAGTAAAATTACATAAATTTAAACTATTACTAATCATTCCAAATACACACGGCGCGGTATGACAAATCGTGAGTCAAAATAAAAAATGAGATGTAGACTCGCAGAGAGTTTCACAATGACTTTTATTTCATATTCACAGAGTGTCACATCCCTTTGTACTACGGCGGCGCAAATTGATGCGATGATCATATTTTTGTCTTGTTTTTGCGATGTTCAAATTAAACAGTTTTCGCATCATATTTTCGATAGAAGAAAATATGAATTTATGTAAGTTATACCCCTATAATTTATTGGGGCCCGTCTTTTCAGAAACGCAGCGAGATCTTCTTCTGACTCAGTGTGCTTCCTTCAGCTACTACAGTTTAAAGCTTGAAGATTTTGAGAGACATTAATTTGCACTCGTTAAAGTGAATACCTTTTACGACTTCTGAAAGAAGTAATGTCAGTTTAATTAATGCTAAAGAACTGATGTCGAAGGGAATTTCCGTGAGCTGTGATTAACAATGATTACACTTGTCAAAGTGATACATCTACATGTACCACTTCCGAAAGAAGGAAATAAGTTTGCTAAAGCGTTTTGAGAAATAAAAAACCACTGATTGCCTTTTGTTTTGTCCCAAGAATAAAAAAATGGTAACGAGTTCTGATTCACCAAAACAATTGTCCATTTAACGTGATCTGGAAACACATATCCTACTGATGTAAATTGTTAATGCTCCACTGAAAAAGGTTAAGTTTTCAACGACAATGTTGTAAAGATCAAATTTAAATAGCAAATGCTTTCCAAGCAAAGTGCTTTCAGATAAGAAAGGAATGTTTCACGGAGACATACCTTTTTTTGTTTTCAGACCCATTGGCCACATTACAACTAAAGAAGAAGCAATGGCTTTTACATAACACCTCGATGCAGGATCTGTTATTTGTCGCATCATGTTTCATCTTGTGTTTCGCATCAGGTGTTTCACAAAACACCTGTTTTGTGTAATTTGAAAGAGTAATGGCTAAAAAAAAATTGTCTCTTTAACTAAGATTTGGAAACTTCCAAGATAGGACTTTAGCTTCTTTGAAGGTTGTTGACATTTTGGCATTCCGCAAAAATTTGGCAAGTATTTGAAACTGACGTTCGAGCTTATTTTACGTTACGCGTTGTCCGATCTTTTCCTTGAACAAACAAAATTCGCTATATCCGACCACCGCGAAAGCGTAAAAATAAATAAATTTAAACTATAACTAAGCAGTGCAAATACACACGGTGTTGCATATCCTGAGTCAAAACAAAACATCAGATGTAGACTCGCAGAGAGTTTCTCAATGTCTTTTTATTTCATATTCACAAGAGTGTCACATCCCTTTGTACTGCGGCGGTGCAAGCTGATGCGGTGATCATTTTTTTGTCTTATTTTTGCAATGTTCAAATTAAAAACAGCTTTCGCATCTGTATTTTCAATAGAAAAAAAAAGGGAATTTATGCAATAATTAAACTCGTATAATTCATTGGGGTCCTTCTTTTGAGAAACGCAGCGAAACCCATTACTCACTCAGTGTGCTTGCTTACTGTAGTTTTAATTTAAAGCTTAAAGATTTTGTGAGAGATTTATTTGCACTCGTTAAAGTCAATACCTTTACGATTTCTGAAGGAAGTTATGTCAGCTTGATTAATGCTAAAGAACTGACGTGGAAGGGAATTTGCGTGAGCCATGAGTAACAATGGTTACACTTGTCAAAGTGATACTTCTATACCATTTCCGAAAGAAGGAAATACGATTGCTATTGGGTTTTGAAAAATAAATAACCATCAATTGGCTATTTTTGTCTCAACAAAGTAAAAATAGTAAGGACTTCTGATTCACCAAAACAATTGTCCATTTTTCGTGATCTGGAAACACATTTCCTACTGATCGATATATATTGTTAAAATTGTTCAACGCCACTGCTGAAAAATCAAATTTAAATAGCAGATGTTTTCCGAGCAAACTACTTTCAAATCAGAAGGAATGATTTTTTTCCTTTTAGATTCATTGATATAAATTTCAAGTGCCACATTATACCTGTAGAACAAGCAATGGCTGCAGGTAACACCTCCATGCAGGATCGTTTGTTTGTCGCATCATGCTTCCATTTGCCGGATCCCGATTTCGACCAAGTTTCAGAACGCCTCACCATGAACCTTGTAACCGCCATCATCAACATTATTGCCTCTCCTTTGGCCGTGATATCCAATTCTTTAATCTTCATTGCTATCCTTATCAGTTCTCGTCTACGAACTCCTTCAAATCTTTTAATAGGCTGTCTTGCTCTCTCAGATGTGCTTGTTGGTCTGACAGTTCAACCAGGTTACATTTGTTTTAGACTCATGGAAAACCAGCATCGTTCGGTCCCTTGCTCCGTAAGAGTCATGTATTCCAATGCATTTTACATTTGTTGCGGGGTTTCTTTCATGACTCTAAGTGCCGTTTCCTACGAGCGTTTGGTGGCAGTTCGACTACGAGCGAGGTATAACGACGTGTTTACAGGAAAACGCGTTCTAAAGTTTATGGCAGCCATTTGGATCCTCAATATCTTATTAACAAGTTTGCAGTGGTTGGGAATAAACCAAACATCAAGAGGCATTCATTTGATCTTGTGGTTTCTCTGTCTTCTGGTTTCCGTAGTCGCAAGCATTGGAATCAGTTTGACTCTGCGACGACATCATCGTCAATTACATTGCCACAGCACAATTTTCGAAAATATCGGAAGACAAAGAGAATTGAAGCTAACAAGAAATCTTTTATTTATTGTTGGAGTCTACTTGTTGCTTAACTTTCCCGTCTTGTTGGTAAGCCTCTATCACCAGATTCTGAAGCAGGAAATCAAGACTTATAACCACTACAGCTGGACAGAAACTCTTGCTTTTCTGAACTCCTGCACAAATCCATTGCTCTGCTTTTGGAAGAATCGACAAATCCGTCAAGGAATTGTCGCGATTGGAAGAAGAATAACTTGTCACTTGGCAAATAGCGACGAAAATGTTACAGCAGTGGTAATAAGTAGATACAGTAAAAGCGTTATGCCATCGGGATATACAGGGGAAATCAATACCGCTAACACAGCTGAAAACATGACATCGAGTACAATTTGAGATACAAAAAACACAGTCAGGTAAACCGCCTTTATAAAATAATTGAGAGCCTTTCTTTATCGAAGCTGCAGATTAGAAATCATACCATGAATAGCGACTTAATTTAATTTGTTAGCACTATCAGTAAGGCGATTGGTTAATATTCTGGCCTTTCTTGGGTCAAGGGTTAATTTATTTTCCTTGCGTTTAACAACAATTGTAGAAATTAATTGTTTAATATGTTATAAAAAATAATTTTGATTATTGAAAAAGTTACAAATATAAAAGTCATTTTTCTGCGCCTGTTGTCCAATATGGAATCAGCTCGTTTGAGGGTGTGGTGACTGCAAAAATAGCTGTTCCGTAATCCTCCTCCACACCTCAGGGAATTTCCGAGTACAAAAAGTCATGGTGTGTCCTGCATGAACAAACGTTTTATCAAATCGCTTACGTCTTTTAACAAGTGCTGTTATCTACAAACTTTTGGCTGCAGTAAAACTTCAAGCAGAATATGATAATGTGTTTTCAACGAAACGTAATTTTAAGTTTATGGTAGCTATTTGGATTGTGAATACCATATTGACAAGCTTACAGAGGGCAGGCATCGATCAAATTTTGAAGGGAATACATTTCATCTTGTGGCTAATGTGTCTTGTGATTTGTGTGATTGCAAATATCGGAATCGGTTTGATTATGCGTTGACATCATCGCCAGCTACATACAGCCCCACTGTGCGATACCAGAAAATATCTGGAGTATTTAAAAGAGAGTAAAGCTTATAAGAAATATTTCGTTGATTGTTGAAGCGTACTTGCTATTAAATGTGCCCTTTTTTCTTTGTAAGAGTAAATGTGCGCATTTTGAAGCGAGAAATAAAGACTTCCAGCCAATTTAGCTGGACAGAAACTCTTGCTTTTCTCACTTCATGCACGAATTCATGTATCTACTATTAGGAGAAGCAACCAACTCGATACTTTGACAGCCATTTTCTCCTTCAAGAACGCGCTCAACTGAAGAGTTCTTGAAGTCAACATGAACTTAACCATAACCTCAGTAACGTCTCCCAAGGCAAATTTTAACAGTGACATTTAACCCTTGGGCATATATTTCTGGGGGGAAGGAGGTATAAAAGTTGATGCAATCATCAACTTTGAAAAGAAGATAACCTATGTAATTCTGAAACTCTCAGGAACTTTTCATTCATCTCGTTTGTTGCTGTGTGAACTGTTTCTATATATCATTTCTCATTGCCATAGCAGCCACATGCAGGTTTAGCCAGATTCATTCTCTTGACACAATTCTCTGTTTTTTCCCGTTTTCTTGAGCACTATGGTAGAATTAGAGCATTATTATATTCCGTTATCATTTTGAAATGTTCCATCTCTTACACAGTCAACTCTCGTTATAGCGGACACGCTTGGGGACGTCGTTTAGTGTCCATAATAGAGAGTCCGTAAAAGCGAAGTGTGCGATAAAAAGTGCCCTTAACATGCAATAAATAACATAGACAATGTCTGTGAAGCAAGGAATATTGTGCAGACAAAAAAAGAATAGATGTGAAAGTAAACATTCTTTGGAAGTGTATCGTGACAAATGATGAACAGCAGACTGTAATTTTACATAATTATGTTTTATGTATCTTGTTCCTCAAACAAAATGCTGCGCAAAAGAGAAGGTGGACAACATTTAGCGGTATCTATATCCCGGATGACAGAAATTCCCCCAACCAAGTACTGAGTCTAGTTACGTCACAAGCTACATAATATCATTTAATTTGGTAAAATAAATTACCTTTATGAGAGGTAAGTGGTGTCCGCTTTATCGAGAGTCAAGACAATAAAATTGTCATTTTGGTACCACGAAAGCGTCCGTAATTCCGCAATAGCGAGAGTCCGTAATAGCGGGAGTAATTTCCAGTCAAACCTTTATAGCTTTCGCCGGGGATCTGGATTTTGTCCGTAATAGCAAGCATCCGTAATAGCGGGGTGCCCGCAAGACGAGAGTTGACTGTATTGTGACTTTCTGAGAAAGTAGTGGAATCCAAGATCTCAGACTTAATGACGTCGTGTAAGTTCATATGATGTCATAACCAACCCAACAAAAAGACATTTTACTTTGTCGTGGAGGCCAAGGACTTCCTTCATTACCTTATACAGCTCAGTGCACGCATTAAATATCCTTTTCTGTCTTATTACAATGACAATCCGAGGGGAGATTTCATCCACTCTCTCTCCTTGCACAATGAAGGTATGTGCTTGCCTCTCCGTCTGAGTTGATAAAATAAAACCTCGTATTTGCGTTCTAGGTCATTTTCGTGCATTTCGCGTGCACGTTTTACTTTTCAGCCACATTTATAATTATCATTATTTTTTTTTAACTTACTTCTATTTGACTTTGATTTTATAGAAACATTGAAAGCACTGACGTCATCTTAATCTACATAAGGCGTTTGATCTAGGGAGGGCGCTTCCTAAGGGGTGGACCATCTGAGCTCTGAGAAGAATGTGTTGTTGAAGAAAAAAGTAATTTAAGACAAGGAAAAGAGCTTTCAATATAAGATACTGTGAGTTAAATTTGGGTGGTTTTAGACATGCACAAGTCAGAATTAACAAGATTTTACCTTGCGTTCAAAAATCGAGAAGAAAAAAACAGAGACAAACAGATTTTCTTTTCTGGCGTTACTCTGTATTAATTATTTCAAAGAACGGATAATTCGCTTTATACTAGACGTGTCTGGATCTGTTTACTGGCTTTTAGATGGATAGCGATAAATGTGACCCAAGGTTTGCAGTCGGGGATGACGCTATCCACCGGATAAATCATAATCTAGTCGATGGTGTATTTTGTTTTGTTAACACGTATCCACTAGATAGTGATTTACCCGGTGAATAGCGTTATCCGTTATCCACCTTTAGATCAATTGGGCCATTTATCCACCCTTTAACGGCAAGGTCCTAGTGTCTTGGAATGCTCGTCACTAGAAGATTATGTCCAGATCCCTGTTGATTAGTGGAACCAAAAGCCTTGAAAATTCTGAAGGTAAAACAGATAAAATTACATAAGATGAATTGTATTAGAATAGAAAAACAAGCACTGTAGCCTACACATCGATTATCTATTGGTATAAATAGATCAGCTTTGTTTGAATATCATACTTTTGAGTTAAAATAAATGAAATAGCAGTGTGTAACAGGAAATATAGCCAGCCAAAGTGTAAATATAGTTTCACATAAAGTAACATAACCCTGACCTAACATGACGATCTTGCATCACGGTACGGTCAAAATAGGAAAGCTTTCTGTGCCCAAACGAGTGAATATGCAAAGCCATATTCATATAAGAATTTATTTCACCTGCTTGTCTGCTCACCTGCACGTCCTCTTTCACGCAAATGAAACTCATTAGTTTTGATTCCAGGAATCACTAGACCTATTCAGTGCTTCTATTGGTGTTAGAACTATCCTGAACACAGCATGTTCCACAGTTCTTAATCAAAAGTTGGCCAGATGCTGAAGCACACTTTCAAATCAACGTCGCACTGTTAAAGCTGGCATACAATAGGAGACAGGTTGGGAGGACATGAAGTGAAACATCACGTAACGACAGTTTTCCTCCGGTGAAATGCCCGTTTTTGCGAAAAAATTATGTTGCATGAACTTCAGCTGGCTTGAATTCGTGTGATATGAGGTAAAGTCTGCTTACGAGCTAAGTGGCCCATCAGGCCGGAGCTTATCCTGGTTTCTGTAGCATGAAGCGACTAGTAGTATTTCTACTCCCCCCTGGATGGGATGCTAGTCCATCGCAGGGTTACCCCCAGCATTAAGTTTGCCGGTACCCATTTATACACCTGGGTGGAGAGAGGCACTGTGAGAGTAAAGTGTCTTGCCCAAGAACACAACACAATGTCCCCGGCCAGGGCTCGAACCCGGACCGCTCGATCCGGAGACGAGCGCACTAACCATGAGGCCACCGCGCCTCTCTCGTGTGATATGAAGTAAGGACAAAATGACCTCAATTTTCAATGTCGAATCGTGTGCACTGCTCATGCAAACTGTCCCTGCTACAATACCAGCTTACTTTCTGTCCCTGCAACATGCAGCCTTGTCCTCACTTCACTTCTCCGCACCATGACCTCTAGTGTGTGCCCACCTTTAAGATTTTAACACCTTCCGAAAATTAATTTTGTACCAGAATGTCGCACAAACCTGTCTGCTTTGTTCTAATTCTTCTTTCGTTATTTAACATTATTTAGAATCTCGCAGAAATGATCAGAAATGGTTCACCTTCCCTAGAAAGACAGAATTTGGTCATTTCATGTTGCTGTTTGGAGAAGAACGGCTAAATAAACGTACCAAGATTTAAAACTCACGGGCAAGGCCATTGTTCTAATTAGTGTACCTTTTGTTTGGTGAAATTCAATTTCAGTTCAAGTTCGGACGCGGTTCGGATTCAGCTCGTCAAGACAAGATCAGCCGCGATCTTCCCTAGGTTCAGCCTCGAGAGCGGAATTCCCCATCAACTTCTTTTTTCAATAGCTTTTCAATTCTCTGTTTTTGCTTGTTTAATTGTTCTTCCATGGTCTCTAAACTAACCTTCAAAATAAATATGCCTATGATCTTCTAGGTTTGCTGCCTCCAAAACGCCCTCGATTTCCTCTTTTGCAATACCTTTAAGTCTCAGCAACGCTTTCTTCATCTCCTTCGCCTCAACAAAACCTTTATTTTCAGGATCAAACACCCTGAAGGCCATGATAAGGTCGATTTTATCATCTGGCTTTTTGTAATCCTCCAAGGTTTTGACAAAGTCTGAGAAGACTAAAAAGCCATCCCCTGACGAGAAGAAACAAAGGAGGACGTTGACTGACAAACAGACAAGCTGCTATGAAGCGCTCTTCCAAAAACTGAGAAAGAAAAGAAAATTTCCTTCAATTACAATGTCCAAATAGAATCTTGTAAGTCAACGTAAGTCGGATCTTGTTAATTTTATCCAACTGGACAAAAGTGCAACACATCCTGGCAGGAATGGTTTTGAACACCTTAAGCGCGTATTTAGAACAATCTAAAAGATTCAGTAAATGCAATGACAAGGGAAATGCACCAGAAATAAAAAAAAATTGAATGGGCAATGTCTTTGCATTTCATGAGTTAAAATCAAACAGATTTACCAAAGAGAGATTTGCTACCTGTTATGAAGAATTGATAATTTACTCTCTGTTTTCGTCCACTGTACAAACTGCACTGGTACATTGGAGAGAAATAACACATTCATCACAGTTGTAAACCTCTTACCATCGCATTCCTTTTCATTGATAAGAGCCTGTATTTGATGGTCAGTTGGGTTGAGACCAACCATGCGCATTGCTTGCCTGAGTTGCTTCGTTGATATGCGGCCATTTTTATCTTGTCCAAAGTATTCGAAGACTTCAAGGTATTCTGGGAATACGAACGATTAGATAGTACGCAAAAATCATTTTCACGGAACTCCACTTAAAAGACGGCTAACATAATCTTAAAGTAATACAAGACAGCACCAAAGTATTCGAAAACCTCAAGCTATACGACTATCTGGGTATAAAGATGGTTAGATGGTAAGTAAAAATCAAACATTTTCACGGAACTAGCACTCCACATCAAAGATAATTCACATAATCTTGAAATAATGCAAGACAATAATTTCAAAGTCATTTTGTTTCCTGTTTTTAACGCTTTTTAGTCAATATTTAATGTTTTCTTTTCAGTCCTTGCCTTCGTTTAGCATCCTCAATTCTTACTGGATTCGCCCTATTTTTTATAAAGTAATATTACTCAACAGATTAATCATTTATTACTGTCCGCATTGATCCAGGTATGCTTTCAAGGTTTTGTAAATCACTCCTAAAAATTTGATGACGTTACTCATTTTAATTACCTACCTTGTATTTCTTCATGAGATAGTTTCTCCTGTGTAAAATAAATCAAGAAAACAAATAGCTCATGATCAAGACAACAGCTGGTTCCAACTCACGATCAAACGTGCATGACTTTTCTGGATATAATGAGTAACAGATGTCGCCTTGGCTCTAAAAAAGCGGAACAGTTACCCTAACAAATGCTGTATTTTTAAATACCCATTTTAAGGACACAAATCGAACTGTCGCATATTATTATAAGGCCACAATGCTGCATTTTGTAAAATGTGTCAGATCAGCTATTAGGAAAGCCGACTTTTTTAAAAATTAGCTCGGAACAAATGGCTTAGGGTGTTCCTTGTTAATAGGGCAGCCCTCATTTTCTCAAGGGAAGTACTAATATTTTGGAAAACAAAACTA
>NC_138158.1:9634220-9731720 GCF_964199315.1 Orbicella franksi | reverse complement strand
GAACGTTGGCGTTCGCCGGTTTGCAACAAGAAAGAAATAACTTCTACAGCCCGCGCTTCATGTAACAAATTTTCCCTTCCGTACCCCGGAAAAATGTCGCTGTACTGAGCGACATTTCCCCTACCCCACCACGAGAAGGGTGATATTGTCAGCATCTGGTCGTCAGCGAAGATTTTGAATCTCGCGCTCGGAAATTGGCTGAGAGTCGGTTCTTTGTTCTAGAAACAATAGCGCCTTTCAAGCTGCAAACAATAAAAAATGCCCATAAACGGTGTGCCATTGTCCAAAAATTAAACACAAAGTCTGATATGAATTGTGTGCAAAAAATTGTTTAAAGAGCGCTAAAGCTTGTTAGAGTTGTTGTTATATTATACCGCATTGAGAATAGGCCATTTTCGAATTACTTTTACCCTCTTTCTCAAAGGGAGTCTCGGTGCTCATCCTTTCATATGAAAATGAGATTTCATTCAATGCAAATTTAACTCATTTTCATATGAATGGTTGTGCACCTGGCCTCGCTTTAATTTGATAGAGAGGCTTGGGTCAACTCGGAAATGGGCTAATTTTAACTGCTGGTTTTCAGCGTAGGTTTCCATGTAATAACACGTTCCTTTTCTAACCACTTAGGTCTACAATACAGCGGTGTTCACTAGAATGTCGAAAGAAATAAGCACTTTTTGGTTGTACTCTATCACGCTACCAAATAAAAAACTCGCGTGACTTTGCCGTCCAGTCAGAAGTAAAACCAAAACCAATTGTGATTCGCTCGCACACGTTTTCTCGGTTCCTTGTACATGTATTTTCCTGGAGTTTCGATTAGTTATCTGGATTGTCTGGCTCTTAAAGTTTTGATGAACCAGAGTCAGTTGAAATCGCTCCCCACGTCAGCTCGCTACTTTTTAGAGGTTCGTCTGAAGGGCTTCGATAACCTTTTGATTTCATAAAGTTTGTTTGTCCCTTAACCAATCCTGTTTTATCTTAGTGTCTCAACTGCAAGAAACGCACTTCCCGGGGGGAAGGGTGCATGAAGGCGGAGCCAGTCAAGGAGGCTGCATTTTAACACAGAACGATTTTGTGACGGGTTATAGCACCTCTCTTCATTTGCTATTATGGGTAGCGTACAGACTAGATGGAAAGGTGCGTTAATCCGGATCTTATCGTTATTGGACACGTACAAAAGAATACAGTTTAATTAGGGACGAGAGGGAGAGGCAAATTGTTGTAAAGTAAAGCGGTATTGAGCCGGTGGACACTCCATTAAGCGGACACTAGTGAGGTGTCCGTGGGTGTCCAAAGAAAACAGGTTTCACTGCAGGTTGAGGACAAGTTGTTTGACGTTGTTGTTATGATAAGCTACGTTGTTGCTCGCAACATTTAGAAGTTAAATGATAAAAATAAGGTATGACCTCTGAAACATCGAGCCCAAGATTACTCCCAACAATTGTGTGTCCGGGACTTTAAGAGCTTAGTCACGGTATTTGTGTCTTTTTTGCCAAGCACAGTTATTACCTTTAAATTGAAGGAAACCTCAAAATAATAGTTCACTAAGATAGGAAAACACCGCAACGATAATAATAATAAACTATAAAGGAATAAGGATGGTTAAGGATGGAGAAGATTAACACGGATTACAAACGACGAACTTGAGAAATTGAGGCTAAACTTTTCAAGATGCCCAAACCGTGACGTAGCTCCCTTAAGCTTTTTTTAAATAAAATATTTCTGAGTCTTGTTAATTTTGCCTAGAAATCTTCTCAAACAGCCACGCGAAGAAACTGTTATCGACAAGATATACAAGATATTTGAGTATTTGTTTAGTTATCTTTATCATTGTCTCTCAAAAGCCCCCATGGGGAGTTGACAATAAAATTTGTATTGTTTTGTATCGTATTGTATACCACTAAACGATTCCCAGACCTCGCTCTGCGCTCATTACAGCGGCTCTTCTTTCGACTGTGTCACATGGCGCCGAATGCCGACTTTGACACCTTTAATGAAAATGATGAGACGATGATGAATTCATTTTTGCTGTCAAATATAGCACCTCAACATCGTTGATTTAACGGTGGTAAAAGTCTTAAAAGGAATCTTTTATTAAAGCATGTAACATCTCACCTATAATCTCGCTGTTAATTAAAACTCAGAAAAACATCAATGTTGTCCCAAATCATGAGATGATCTCACTTCGTTTGACTATGAAGATCACTTCGGCTGAGGTTGTCGAAATGTCAGTCACCAGTCACAGTTCTTTTCAGAACTACACTCACCCGGACGATCACAATATGCGAACTAACTTCTCTTCAATGCCTACCAAGTAACTTTATTGCATACCACGATGTTTTTCTTTTAATACGTACCGCATGTTGAGCGATTTCCTGTTCTCGGCCAAATAATCTCTATTTGCTACTTTATAAGCTTTCTTGCCCTCGTTAGGAATGTGGCTTGAGGCTGAGAAAATAGTCCGGAATCTGTCCGTCACTCACTCACATGTTTACGTCACATCCGGTTCGATATTTGACGAGAATGCGGATGGACTCCGCGATGACGATGGAAACATAACGAGGTTGGTACTGAGACCCCTTTCTGTCTGTTGTCAACTTTTTTGAACGTCAGATACATGAATTGGGATCTTGAGAACCAGGGTTGCTATACCTGGAAAACGTGTCACTAACGTATCGACGGATTAATTACCGAACGGACGGATTGTCTGTCTGTCTGTCTTTCTCACTGACCCACTGACTCACTAACTCACTGACAGACTGACCGACTCACTGACTGACTGACTGACTGACTGAATGACTGACTGACCAAATGCCTGCCTGCCTGATCATGATTGTCTTATTTTCGTTAAGCTCTAATAGAAGAGAATAAGTAATACATGTATGATATTCATCCACGTTCCCTCGTTCTAACTCAGACCCCCAACATCGTAGGAGGAGATGGCTATCGTCGACAAAATATATCTCACTGAAGGTTTGAAATAAGTAAAGTTAATTAGTCGTTGATTGTATTGATTAACCCAGGCGTCCTATTAAATTCAGCGTCTCTTAGTCTAGACCTTTCGTTACCAGTTTGACCGTATGCCAATGTGTACGTATACGGGTCATATTTTTACAAAATAAAAGAAATAAAACAGTTAAGATATGTACAAAATACTTTAAAGCTGTGAATTGAACAGCAACATTGAATTACACCTTCTGCAACTGTGAGAGAAAATTGTTGCTCTGCCAGTTTGACTGTATGCCAACGTGTATGGGTCATATTTTTACAAAATAAAAGATATAAAATAGTTTAACCCTGTGAACGCTGTGTTCTGTTATTAATATTTAATTATTATTAGTAGAAGTGGTACAAGATGATGCAAAGTTGCAAATTATGTTTGAACTGAATTTTGTTGTTTATTCCTTAAAAGAGACGATATTAGGGGGAGATTGATGCCTAATAAAGTCATCATGACGTCATAAGCATACATACGTTTTCTTTGGTCCCTGTGGCAAAAATAAACAATAGTCTCCATTTGGTGCGAAAATATACTCGGATATTTGTCCGCGGCATTATCCGTTCCGAGAAGCGAACATTTCCCCGAGAGCGTAGCTCGAGGAAAACTGTGAGCTTCGAGGAACAGATTATGTCCGCGGACAAATATCCGACCATATTTTCCCCCCAAATGGAGGGTATTGTGTTTATTATTCTTCAAATCGTTTTCGCAGTGCGCAAAGTTTTGAAAATTGGGGAATATTCTCGGATATCCTTAGTTTTACCTGGGGAATATTCGGTCACGTGACGTGTTTAGACCAATCGCGCGCGAACGAAAACACTTGATGGATTATAATTAACAGTTATTCACCGAAGTGGAGGTGAATAGTGGCGGATAATTGTTTTAGTATATACCACACAAGCTGTATAACTAGCGGACCAAAGATTAACTTTATTTGTTTAAGAGTAACTTTATTTGAAACGGGAAGCCATTTTGTTATTCTTCGGCTGCTCGCATGTGAATAGCTCTTGGCTAATCACTTCCGAGCTAGCCAATCAGCGTACGCGAAAAGTACTATTCACTTGTGTGGTATATACTAAGACAAGTTATTCCACGAGCGCGCGTTGGATATAAGTTGGCTGTGATCATGTCAACAAGTGCGAGTGGAATTATTGTTTTCCTAGAAACGCCCACAAAACTGTTACGTATGCTTATCATATTTGTAGAGCATGGTATATTTGCTCATACACCAGGCGTGGCTAAGCCAATGAAAACTCTTGAATTGCATAATCCAATGGTCCAGTTTTTCATAATTGAAATAATACCCCCAGCCCAGGTCAACTTGTTTTGCGCGCGGTTCATTCGTTTTATAGAGCTTCTCGCGGTTTCTGACACCATCTCATTTTGGGGCAAAATTACCGCAAATGTATGGAGAAAAAGGCGAATCTAATGGCATTTCGCGGGAAAATGTAGAGACGTGAAAAATTCAAAGTCTATGTTCCTCAAATTTTACCAAAAAACCTTGTGCTGAGTATTTTTTTATTGTAACTCATAAAATACTCGGAAAGTCAACCAGTCTCAACTTATTGGGCATCGAACTTTAACTTTTTCCATGAAATTTACAGCAATTTCTGCTGTGTTTGCCCCCTAAGCAAGATGTCTTCAGAAACCGTGATAAAGTCTACTCTGATGAGTCACTATGCAGTTCGGACGAAAGCAAAGTTGATATTGCTGTAGTCGTTTGCTTTTTGGTGCAATCAGGTGAAATCTTAAAGCGCCTCAACCCCCACTCCCAATTCGTTTCTAAGCCTTCTGGAAAATTCGTCTGTTTTGAACACATTGGTGAAAAAATTATTATCGTGCGATTTTTCCACGATTTTCTGTGAATTTTCACCCTCCAAGCTGATCTTTAAGGTGCTCTCTACAACGGCACCGAAGCCTTGTAAAACGTTCTGCTAGGTCTTTTGTCAAGTACTTCGACGATTTAGATTTAGACCCTTTAAAATATTCAGGTACTTCAATGACAAAATAAAACATGAGACGCCCTGGCATTCCGTTTCCATTAGAAGTTCTTCGTTTTTGTTTTTGAAGCCCTTTATCAAATGATAGCGTTTAGAAGTAACAAGGTAATACAAAATAATATCACAGTTTAAATACAGTTTAATTAAAGTAGCTGTTTTCGTTTTCAACTGTTTCTAGGTTGTAACTTATTATAAGCTTTGATTCGGCGTAGGTCATCAAGTCTTTACACGGTGTATTTTTAAAAACATGCAAAAATCAACCAATAAGATTATCAGAAAAGGTTTATTTTACGAAATATGACGGACGCGTGAATCAATCTCTACAAACGTATTTAATTTCACGTATTACTGTCTTAATAAAGCCCAAAATTGAAAAGATCTGGAGTGAAATTGATATTTTTGAAATGATACAATAGATTTGCAGAAGAAAAAAAAATCCAAATCTTAAAATATGCGGTGACGTTTTTAACAGCGATTGGTTCTAGTTTGTGATCAATATTCATGACTACTTGTGGAATTTTAAGGTCAAAGCAAACACTTGGTCATAGTGTGAAGACGTGGATTTATGTGCTCCTGGTGATGTCGGATCTTGCCATGTTCTTCCTTCGAAGATTAATAAAGCAGGACGAAATAGAAGAATCAAAATATTAATGGTGAGTGTACGTTTTAATCTTTTTGCTCTTCACCAAACAGAAAAATTTCTACCTTCCTAAAGTAAAGTTCCACCCTTCGTTCGCAATTTTCTTCGCCGAGCTGCACACAGCTTCGTTCATAAACCAGACACTCGTAGTTTTTCAATTGATGAGATGAAACGTTTCAGTGAAGGGTTAAGAAATAATTTCTGCAAAAGTTTATGAGATACTTGCGCTGAATTTGTTTGATATTTCCTGTTCTTTTCATCTTTGCGTGTTGTTCCCGCAAAGATGAAAACCGTTACCACGTGCAGCCGGCCGTTCCATACGAACTTTGGTCACTACTTGCCCTGGTAGTGATAGTGTATCTTGGAAACACATTTGTTTGGAAACACATTTATGTTTCTCTTTATTGTCTTCTTTTTAAGGAGAGGAAATGTCCTAACGGCGAAGATGGAGTTTTATCGGTATGACCCGGCGAAAGAAAGAAGAGAATGAAATTCTTGACTAGTTAATGTTTATTCAACATTGGTGATAACAACGAGATAAGAATTTTAATTTCATAACTTTCGATTAAAATGGTGGCAATATATTTGAAGCGTACTTGATTAGTTTTCGGTTTTTTTTTTGTAGTAGGAAAATAAGTGGTATTTATTTGTTTCGAACGACTGATCTATATTTTGCAATAGCTAACCTTCGGCCGAAGTTAATCTGAGACCTCGATTCTGGTAGCCACCATTTTGGTCGATATGATTTCAGGAAATATTTTAAGTGGATAAACAACGTTGAGTTTTTAAGGTGGCACTATATTTGGCAACATCTAAATTTATATGATCAAAACGCGTACGTTTCATCCAGGAATCGACGATGTAATTGAACATTGGGTGGTTTTTTTTAGGCAAAAGGAGATTTAAATGACCTGTACGATAACGAAATTTACTCTACAACAAATACATTACTTTGGTAGAATTATCTTCAAACATCAAATTCTCAGCGAATAAAGCATCAAACTCCAAATGCAATAAAGTAAACAAATGCTAAGACCATGAAAATGAGTACGGATCTGGTCATCTGAAGCAATCACATCAACTATACTATGAAATTACCGAGGTTTCCCGAAGATCGCCGACGGTAGAATTCAGAAGATCACCCGAAGATTCCGAAGAGTTCCAAAGATTTCCCAACGGTAACGAAAGTTTTGGAAATACTTTATGGAGTTTGGAAGGCAAAAGGGAAATTTCCCAGAGATCAAAAACTGCATTCAAAATTATGTGATTACCGAGATAGTCGTCTTTCGCTGTAAATCTAAGCTTTACTTTCGTATTGTTGTATCACAAGTACTAAAAAGAAATTAAAAATATCCAAGTTATTGGAAAAACTAACACTCTCAAATTTTGAAGTGCCTCCTTAACGACATATCAACGTTTGTTTAACCTCTAGTTATTGAAAGTTTAAGCTTCTAAGATCAATATCTGGTTTTCAAAAGGTGTTTAAAAAAAAAAACAGAGAAATTAGCGAGAGTGAAGCAAAATCATTGACTAGGAGATATTGCCTTGATGTGCTACCAAAGTCTCAAAACTACAGTTAGGACTAAGTAAGGCAATCATGAAAGCTTTAACATTTGCAAAGCAAATTCGACTGTGCCATCTTTTATTTTTCAACAATTGTCTAGCAATGACGTCTAAAAAAATACTGTCGCATTGAGCTACTACAAAATAAACATTTAAAATTAGCTGTTGCACTGATTTTTTTAGGATTTAAAAGGCTGCCAGCAATTGTTTTTACAATGATAACCAAAACGAGAAAGACCAGCAACAAATTTGTAAACAAGGATGTTAATATTTGCATATGAATTGGTATTAAAAACGTGCCTCGTCATACAAAGTTTCGTGGTGCCTTTGCAATGAAACATGTTTGTTTTCCTTTGTAATTTGTAGCGTTTAAATTTCTGAATTGGTATTAAAAACGTGCCTTGTCATGCAAAGTTTCGTGGCGCCTTTGCAATGAAACAGGTTTCTTTTCCTTTGTAATGTCTAGCGTTTAAATTTCTGGAGGTCCAAAAGAGGTACATAAGCATTTTACCTTGATAATCAAACCTTTTTATTTTCGAGAACTTTTCAACAAGAGATTTAAATTTTCACGGTGGATTATTCCGGCATTGTTTCGAGTCCATAAAATATACTGAATCGAGCGAGTAAATTTTGCGTTATTTAAGGATAAACATCTTTCTGCTACCAGATATTGATTATTTTGTGGTGTTTACACTTTGGTTGTTGCACGGGAAAAGAGAACGGAGCGAACGGTTACATCGGAAGAGAAAAATAACACTTTGAAACTTGAATGAGTTGGGTATAAGCTATCGAAATTGGGCAATATTTTTTGCGGGGGGACATGATTGGATTTTGATTGATAAGAGTATTCTTGCTCCTGTGCAACTTATCCGAAGTGTACCATCTATATTATCTTCTGACAGAAAAAGATCTGAAATGGCAAGCCACAAACAGTCAAACTCGATTGGATGTAAAATTAAATCCTTATTGTTGATCGGTATTTCACGGTCGCTTTGCGAGAGTTAGAAATCCATTTTGGAATTAAATTTTATTGTCGCCTATTTGATCCATTTGCCCTTTCATCTTTTTCATGTCTTGAGAAACTCTTGCATCACCTCGCACAAAACCCAGCGCGAAATTCGTTGAAAAATGAAATTTTGAAGACTGTTTGGCAAAAAATTTACTTTGAACGGAGAAAAAAACTAACTTGAAATATCAAAATTGCTTTTTCAGCGCGAGGTGGTGCAGTATTTTTGACGGGATTTTCTGGCAACTGTTACCTTTAAAACGTTTTTGCGATCAAAAACTTCTTAAGGGTAACCTCTTTAAATTTTTCTCCAAAAAGTTGTAAGGGGAAACGCTGTGCAAATTTTTAAAATTTTCCCGCCAAAAGTCTTAGTTTTTAAACGCGAATTTTTTTCCTCGCACGTTTAATTTAATTTAACTGATTTTCAATTAATTAATTAATTTATTTATAATTGCAAAATAATAAAATGAAAAGAAATGAAAACAGCAAGTGGTGATCTTTATTGTGTAAATATTATTTTTATTAGCATTGTTAAGAAATATTAAAGACAATAAAAATACTACAGCAAATAGAAGTCAATTACACACGCGTCTTCAATATAACATTTATTGGCTTTTAAATAATTCAATTGAAATTACAAATAATTTGAATAAGTAAACAAAATAAAAAAATTGCGCTTTTAAAAGGGCCTGGAAACTAGTCAAAATGTAGGCTATCTCTTTTACTTTTTTTTGACTATGTAGGGTTGCCAAAGAGAAAAAAATTCTGCGCTTTTGAACAGAGTCTAGCCAGAAATCACGCATATACTGTGACTTTTGATGAGAAAAATCCTACATAGTGCAAGATTTTTTCTGCCAAAAGACTCGGTATATGTTTGACTCGAAACCAGACTCCATTTAAAATTGCAGACTTTTTTTCTAAGGACAATTTTTACACTGTTTGATTTCTTTTTGGGCCCTTTTAAAAGCGCATCTCCGAAAACTACAAAGATTTCGGAAAATTTGTGAAATAGATACTAGACAATTCAACAATAATTTCAACGAGTTTAATAAAAAGACTTCCAGACTGAAAATTCGGGTTGCAAAAGGAAATCCATGTAATGCTAATATGCTACCTTAATTGTAAACTACAAACTTGAAATACAATTCACGGTTTCCTCAAAAACTAGCAAGATACGAGGCAATTTGGCGGATACTAAACAATTTGATTGTAATTCTATTGTCTTCTATCGACTCCCGAGTTTTGTGTTATGAAATCACAAATACAAGCTCCGCCCTAACAATCTTTCGCTAGAAAGTCAATATCGAGATAAGCTTTGTCTTGTAAATCTACCTTACTTTTAAAACCAGATCCACTAAAGAAACAGCTGAACCAAGTTCTTTGCTGTCCTTTGCGTCCGTCTTTCGCCATGTTAATGTCACTGCGTGTACACTTGAGATGGCAGTCTGAAAGAAAGATAAACAAAACGTCCAATTAACAATGGGTATACTGAAAACTAACTAACAAAATATACATACAGAGTATGCTCGACCAAAGTTTACAAATCAGTTAATTCTCTCATCGGGAAGGCGCTTGTCGTTTGGTTGTATCATCATCATAGAAATACAATGAGTTTACATGGAGTCTAAGCATGACTTTTACGGCAGACGCCAAAGGTAACCTCTGATTTTGCGCTCTTTTCTTCTAATCCGTAAATAAAGCACACAAAAATAGAATAACGTCTCCTACTATTCACCGCAAATACAAATGATTTCACTATACTGTACAAACAGCTGAAGACAGACGGCAAAAGTTTCATTTTTGCCGCTTTCCGCTTGCCGTTAACAATTAGTGAATAATGAATGATATATTTTACAGTAATTTACAGGTACATGGAAAGAACAACTTAAAACGCGGATAAACAGCAACATGAAATAAATAGCACCGGCTAAAATATAGTACTGTAAACTAACCTTCATCTGCAACGTTTTAAGGCGAAAAGCTCACCGGCTAAATGGCACACTAAAAATTTCACAGAAAAAATGTTCGCGACAAACCCGTAAATATTTGCATTTTCTTCCTGAGGATGAATTTAAATGCATGATTACTAGTCGCTTTCTTTGAATAACTTGCGAAATTTTTGAAAACAAAAAGCTCTCGGGCAGCTTCACATTTTCACAGAATTAAATTAAAGGTAATGTAATTTGCCTGAAGCTTCAGACCAAATAAAAACAAAAATTGAAAAATTCCCACGAGCGAATAGCAAGACAGAGTTGCTTTAAAACTAAAACTGTTGTTCAAATGCAGTTGAATAGTTATGCGAACAAGCAAACATCGTTTTCTAAGAGGCACGTGCAAGACAATTAGTGATTATAATAGATTTTACAGTAATTGACAGGTAATTATGGTTTTCACCTTAAGCTTTGATCTGACAACCCGATAGCTATAGCTAGTTTTGGCATGACTACGACTTTCACTTTTACAGCTATTTCAAGAATATTTGCCAGTGGTATCTGGAAATCCCAGAAGGAAATTGAAACGGTGAAAATCCGAAAAATTTCACGGCAAAAAAACAAAAATAATAATTTCTCCATGATTTAAACGCAGTTATGAAGCATTTCTCTCCAACTATTAAAGTAGTAACGTTTGATGAGACTGACGTTTGTAATATTTTCAGGACGCGTGCAGCACTAACATGTGGCACTCAGTTATTATGCTCTACAAGGTGGCTCTAGCTTTTAAATCTATGGATAAGATTCCTATATTTGTCCACTCAAATTGAATCTATGCAGTATTATCATGTACTTTTTATAGTAAAATAAAGTTTAGGAACATTTCTTTTTTACTCTGGCACTCTTTAAATAAAGACCTGTATACTGATGTTTTTCAACAAGAACTTCACGTCTAAATTTCCAGGCTGTCTGGTGTTCGGTGTTGAGAATTTGGTGATATATATCAAGACAATATCCTTCAGTTCATCACCCTTCTTCTCATTAGTTAGTCTCTATTCAGAGTCCTTAGCCAAGAAACAAATTCTCCTTACTGGTTTTGAGTTATCTAGAAAATTCCTTTTTTAGATTACTCTCTAAATCCTCTTCATTGTTTCTTCATGGTTATGTTTGGAACTATCAGGAGAAATCTTAAGCTGATCACTCATAAGGCTTAATGGCTAGCCTAAGGAAACATTGATGCATGAACCGGAAAGCAACAGGTCGCTGAACCAATTAGACCACTCCTCTCACAATTTAAATATTCATCGACAACTGTTCCTCGGACATTGTATTCTTAAGGACTGATTGTATAACCTACCCCTGAAGGGTTAGGGTATCTGTTTAGCCATTTAACATGGGTTTCTTGATTATCAGAATAGTGAAACAATAATTATCATCCCTATTCGTTTAAAGTCCTTGCCTGTTTTGTGTACTAATATTCCTACTACAAGCACCATCAAGTGATTAAAAACTCTTCCTACTAAAAGAAAATTGTGACTCACCTAATAAGAGATCTAATGTCTCAATTTGATTCTTTTTCCTCTCGAGTGTCAGCAAACTTTTATTGTTCCTTCCCTGTTTCGTATCTAGTAAGAAACATGAATGTTTTAACCTTATGTTCTCTTATTTATGCAATTTCAAAACCTACACAACTAAATTAAATATACACCATCATATTTTTTCCATTTCAGCCCTACAGGGGCAAATTTTGACAATGAAGGTAAGTTAAGTCTGCATTAGGCCAAGTGATCCAGACCACCACAGCTTATGCAGGTCTCTGTTGCAGTAAGTGATAAGGCGTATTCCTATTTTGCCTGGATGGGATGTTAGTCTGTCACAGAGTTAGAACTCCGTATTAAATTTACCCAGTCCCCATTTGAACAATTGGTGGAGGGAGGTATTGTGAGAATAAAGTGTCTTGCCCAAGAACATAATGCAGAGACCCTAACCATTGGCACAAACCCAGAGTGCTTGACGTGCAGTGATTGGACCACTGTCCCTCCTCCCACAAAACAATACTCCTCAACAACAGTACCCCTAGCAGGCATTGTAGTCTTCAGGCATTTTTGTACAACCTACCCCCGATGGGCTAAGCTAAGGTCACACAACATAAAAATTTACTGAAACAGCTGAAAGGTAGTGGAACAATAACATCTCTATTTGTTTCGATTTTCTGTCTGTGTTATGCAAAATTATTCTTAATTCTTATTTGGTACCAAACGTATTAAATAAAATTGTGACTGACCTATTGTGGGATCCATTGTCTCAATTTGATTCTTTCTCCTTTTGAGTCTCGGCACATAGCTCGTCTCCTTGCTTCTCAGTTTTGTTCATCTAGTAAGAAATTGTAAATGTTTTAACTTTTATGGAATTCCTTGATCTCAATTAACTTTTACAAACTACACAATCAAAAATAAGTCATCAGATGTTTAAAGTTTCAACCCTACTAGGGTGAGGTTTGACGATGAAGGTAAGGTAAAGTCTTCCTCAAGCCAAGTTATCCAAACTACCACATCTTATCACATCCAGTTTATGCAGTATCAATTGATAAGGCGTCATTGTCTTTCTATCCCCTCTTCCCTAAATGGGATAACAATGCGTTGCAGCTAGGGTTAGCCCCAGTATAAAATTCACCTAGTACCCATTTGTAAATCTGGGTGGAGGGAGGCACTGTGAGAGTAATATGTCATGTCCAAGAACACAATGCAGTGCAATGCATGGCCGAACTGTGAAACAATAACAGCTCTAATGTTATGCCTGCATAGTGTGCCATTATTCCAAGCACAGGTAAAAAAAGAGTAACTGATAACCTCTTCAAGCAGACGCAAGGAAACAAAGACTCACCTGATGTGGAATCTATTGCCACACCATGAATCTTTCCCTGCGTAATTAAGTCTCGGCACACAGCTTTCTGGTTTGAGTCTAATAAGGAATGGGAACTGTTTTAACCTTTATGACAGCCTTGATCTCTTAAGTTTAGCAAACTACACAATTAAAACTATGACATCTGGGCCAGGTTCTTCGAAAGCTGCTTGACGCTAACCCATGATTAAAAGTTAACCGAATTATTGTGTTAGCCGGCAAGCAATTGAGCCAGCTCAGATCTCTGCAATATTTCCACCCCGGAAACCGCGAAAAAACTCTCCATTCTTAATAGGGCCTTGGTGAGTAACGTTTTGATAAAATAACAGCAAAATTGTATTTTCACTTTCTGACTAAACTAATGCATGAGTTTGAAAGGATATGCTGAAATGAGAACAAAGGTGAAAACAATATCGAAAAAGCTTGATTTGTTCACAAATATTAGTATTTGAATTTTGAATTTTCCGCCATTTTTGTTACTTTGTTTAGAAATTTGGCAAATCTCAACATACAATATCTTTGTAATTAAAAATCCTTTTAATACATATATATTTTCACATTTTAATTCATCTCAACACATCCTTTCAAAATCATGCAGGTGTTTTGTCAGAAAATGAAAATAGAATTTTACTGTTACAGCCGAATCTCCACTCCACGCCACCACTCCACAACGGCCACCTGTTTTCGTCCCGGCGGACAGTCCATACATTTACTCTTATTTCAATCTCTCTACAACAGCTACTTCTCCACAACGGTAACGGCCACTAAAGCGCGTCCCAAACTACCAACATAACCTCTCCACAACGGCCAGTTAATCAACGACTGACGAACGGTGTATAAAAAACCCCATGTTATATTGTAAAGGGTCGCGCAACTTGATCCGTAGCGCGCGTCGTTGGTTTGGTTTCTGTTTTGTTGTTATATTTTGATTGTGTTAGGTCTTTAAGCTACAATAAGCACTTTTTAAATATACAAATGTTGTATCCCTAAAAAAACAGGTGTTATATTACACCCCTACCCATCCCCACCCCCTCCCTCCCCTAACGGCCACCTCTCGACAACGGCCACTTTCCTCTGTCCCAAAGTGGCCGTTGTGGACAGGTTAGACTGTGGTTTGATGACTTCATTTTCCCACCAAACCGTTAAAACAAAAAATCGAAAACAATGCGTTTGTTTTGATTTGAATTGTCAATGATGTTGCAAAGTTTGAGCTCCATCGGATGAAAACACAAAAGTATTTCCCTTATTTTTTTTGGCGAGAGCTGACCCGGCGTGTTTGATTTGTCTTATTGCAACAAAAACTTACTAACGTACAAAATATGATAAACAATTAGATTATGAGCTCGAGATTTCTATCGCGCACAGAAATCGAGAGCGAATAATCTTCTTGTTTTAGTAAACCTTTCAAACCTTCATTTAAAATCCTCTTCACAGACGCTTCGAAAACGCCAAGTAGCGGCCGTCATTTTGTCAACAAGGGCACAGTGCTACGCTACTCACTAACTATCACAGAAAAGATAGTGAGTAGCTTAGTCAATCAGAGAACGGCATTCGTGATAGAACGCTAGAAGATTTATACTGAAATATCATAGTACTCTCGAGGAACAGTAAGATAACATAAATATGAACTCACCATTGTTGCATATAATTGAACAGGGTTGAATTTCTATGTCATTATAATATCAAGTAAAACTTTGTCGAGAAGAGCAATCACGAGTAATTTGGGAGTTATAACTGTCCTGATGTAGCTCCAAATCTCATTGCTAATAGGGCAATCAATAAGGAGAATATAAATTTTGAACATCAAATTGAAAGGTACCTGAAGTAATTGTGTCTTAACAGATCCTCTTGATTCTTTGTTATATATCGTAATTTCGTTCCTGGAAAATAATCAAGCTTGTTTGAATTATTTATTTTTGACTATTTTCGCGTGTTACCAAAGCATGCAATTTCTTAAAATCGCCTTCCGTTTAGCAGTTAACATTATTTAACAAAACCATTCCCGATTGATATTGGAACAACAATAGTGGAAGTCTACTGTTCGTAAGCACATTGCGGGTGAGATGACTTTATACGACTCAACGAATTAACTATACTTGCCAATCAGTTTATAACCAAATTGGCTTCTTTATAATTATTTTGAAATATAAAAAACTAAACAGCCCAGGGCATAAATGAATTCATGAGGGTAGCACAACAGTTCCTCGATTGAACGCGAAATAAACGAGTGAACACTCAACAGCGCTACGTTTTCCGAGAGTAAAAGTTACAAGGAATTCACAAATTCTTCTTTACCTCAAGAAGGACGTTAGCTCCGGAAACATTACCGAAGCACGTGCTTGTAAGTGTTACCTGAAGTCAAGTTCCCGCTGCAGGTATTTGCGCTCCATGACATGCCCAAACATATCGACATCTCAAGTTAAGACTTGATATTTTCCCGTTGCAGTTGGCGAGAAAAAAAAAATAGATTTCTGCTGTTACAATTTTGCGCGTCGATGGTAACGTTCGACAGAAGGACTCGACGAGCAAATGTTTCATCACACGAATAATCTGCAATTTAAATTTACATAGTTTTGTGACCACGCTTAATCACGAACAATAACAACGAAGACAGATTTCTGCAATTCGATTTCATTATGTGATTGGCCTGCCTTTCCGCTATAACTAATCGCAGGATATTTTTAGCTTTCCCCTGAAAAACTGATTTTGAAATTTGTTATTTTAAAGCAGGATATGTATTGATTTATTAAGAAATTGTTATTATTTTTTATTTTATAATTCTTTTGCACGGTCTGAGAAATTCGCACAACATTTCAAATGTCCAAGCCATAGCAACGGCTGTTTACAGCCAGTAAGGCCAGCTCACCACACTAAATGTGAAAGACCTGTTTACTTCTAGGATCATAACCCCTAGCTTTTAACCACCTAAATTACTCGAACACACTGTCCAATGCTAAAAATTGACACCAGATTATATTTTGTCGCATTTATTGACCGATTTCACTAGAACTGGTAACAGCACTTTTCCAATTTACGAGAATTTTTATGTTGGAACCAAGAGAAGATCAATTATAAGACAGTTAATACCTATTCACCCGGTTTCGAAATTCCTAACAGGGCCTTGCATACGGCTAGCGCGCCTGAAATTTGGATTGACCAATCAGGATTCAGAAGGCGGGAAAAACTTTACTGTCCTTACGTCAATGTTTAGGCAATGAAACTGGGCACCTCTTCTCACTGGAGATGGCATTAAATACTCACAGAAAGGGGTTTACAATTCCCCAAACTGTATCAGATTGTAAAAATCGAAAAATATGAAACACTTTGTGTCTCCAAGCTTCTAATTTGGGAGTATATCACCATCGTGCATCACGCGTGAGTAACACGCACGATAGAGGCGCGAGATTTAAAACCCGAAAGACCAAAGCAAATATGGCGGCGCGCGGCTTTTTTTCGAGCGAGGTCACTTTTGTACTGTTGGAGACCAAATTCGCATATAAAGGAGGCTTTACCTGCTAGAACAACTTTAGTCAATTCTGTGTATTTAAGAAAAATTGTTTCGGGAATTCAATGCTTTCCAAATTTCAAAGGCAACGCGATCGATTATGACAGCCACCGGGAGCGTATAAAGGACTCGCAAAACATATCAAATCTACCCGGAATTTGTGTAAAAATCCTACAGAGTAAGCCCAGGAGGTGGTCTTTAACGACAACTACAACTGTAAATGATGTTTTAGCAGCAAACAAAACAAAACGCCTGTTCGGAGCCCGCTCGCCCGCGCGGGCGCACGAAGCAGTCAGTGGTAGTCAAAACAGCTCACGAGCAACTGCTGATCTTAGAAAGTCTGGATTTTTGAATACGTGTCTACGCGCGTGGGAATAACGGAACTCGCGAAGACTTTTACTTGAAAACAAGCCCGGTGACCCCTTCTTTCTATTGTTTTAATAATATATTATTAGTGAGAGGAAACGTAAGAAAAAAATAGAAAAACAATTCTACGGAAAGAAATTTGCGCTTTGTGCAAATTGTCGTTTTTCCAAGTTGACAAGAAATAGGCACCGTAAAATTATTTAACAGTTGTTGTGCATTTTCATTTTCAGATGCCAAAAGCTATTGATTAAAAAAAAATCGGGGTCACCGAGTTAATTTTTTAGTTATTAGTGACATAAGCGAAAAATCAGGTCTGAAAAATCCTTTTGGTATGTTGCCGTGGTAACTGCTGACGACAAAATAACAGCTGTTTTAGGTTAAGTATAAATTATATAATCCAAACCTACAATAATATTACAGTGGCCTTGGTCTGCCTTTTTGTTCTATTCTTACAAAGTTAGGAGCTGTCAAAATCCTGAAAACTGGTGCAAGCCACCTTCAAGCTTCCTAGAAAAAAAAGGCCGCCAAAATTTTTAAACAAAGGCAGAAAACAAACTTCATATTCTAAAGGAACATGAAATACACCCTAATTAGAGCTGGGATTGCAAAACCTTTAAAGAGCGTAAATACGTTCCTACATATCTTAGAATTCTCGTGAGCTAAAACACAAGTGGGTCACTTCGCTAAACGCGCAAGGTCGCCACAGGAAATGATGAAAGAGAATGCGCGAGAATCTCAAACCTACATTCTGTGTTATTTGAGAGATGGTCACGCGTGAAACAAAAGCGTGGACGTTTGAGAAAGGAGCCAAACGTTCACCTTTTAAACAGACTTTAAGCCCTCTATGGGCTTTCTGCATAGAAAAAAACCGCCAAAATTTATCGAAAAAGGCACAAAACAAACCTCATGTTCTAAATGAACGTGAAATACAGCTACGTATGGCTGGGATTGCAAAATCTTCAAAGGGAAGAAATCAGCTCCTACATGTCTCAGAGATCCCGAGACTGAAAACACGAGTGTGTCATTAGGGAAAACGCGCGAGGTTTCGTGGCGAGAGGAAAAAGGAGAGCGCGCGAGAATCTCAATCCAACATTCTGACTAAATCGACTTAATTCTGACTTAATTCATTAAATAGACCACATTTTGCCCCCACAAGGGACTGGAGTTAGCTTTAGCAAAATGGCGTGTTGAGAATGAATGACACCTGATCATTTGATATAGCTTTACCTCGGAATGATGCCAAACAATAATTTCAGCGAAGAATACTTCTCAGGATTGATGAGTTTGGATGCCGGGTGTGAAGTAAAAAAAGTTTCTTTCGTTATATTTTGTGCTGAGATGCTGCAACAAATTTCACGAACGCAAAAAAGGCTACTAACATTATGTGTGTTTCTTCAAAATAAGCATAGTGAAGTTTTACATTGCGAAAATGAAAATAGACAAGGAGTTTTGATAACTCGATCAACAAAATCGAAATCGTTATTCCAAGTTGATTAAAGAAAGCGTCATCGTAACTTTACTGATTATTTCCGCTTTATTCGCATATTTTCAGCTTAGCTTTTAATATGTTCTCAAACATTTATCAATCTTAAACATATTTCAAAACTATAGAGTTATTGTTTGAGTTCGATGTACGCTTTCACACGAAAGTGCGGCGGAATTACAATTTGTCATGTTTACTGACTGTGCAAAACACGCATCGGCGGGCGCTCTCATTCATCGACAACAGAGAATTTACTGGACTTTTACACGAATAAAACTGAGCAGTATCTACGGACGTAAAGTTATTGGACCTTGATGAAACATCAAGCGTTGCTTACAATTCAAGCGAAACTCAAACTAGCAATTATTTTGTTTAGTTTTCGGTCGCGATAGACTGGCAAATTCCTCGCAAGCGTGTGGGAAGAGGAGCTAGGAAACTATGAAGTCCTGAAGCTCTGCTATATCTTAATATATCCAGCTAGTTTTTTGCTGTGTAATGGAAAAGCTGTTAATCTTCAACATATGTGAAATTTAAAGTGGAGTAATGTACAGCTCATGCAAAAGAAGCATCCGTCGGAACACAACTTGGTCAGCGATATATATCAGCTTACAGCGGAACATACCTAAATTCGACATTGTCTTACTTCACTCAAACTGGAGCAGCTTACGACGAAAATACCTAAGCAAAATTCCAACAGACGTAAACGCGTTGTGGGCCAAAAACATGAAAAATTTCGGGAATTTCCCCCGCGCGACATTCGCAAAAATCCTCGCAGCATGTACGCGCGTGTGCCGCAGGTGATGGCGCAATTTGTTCGAAAAATAGAATTATTGTCCCATATCATGGAGACAACCGCAATACTTGAAATGGCGCGCGCTTACGGTCTCCGTCCCCGATTATGGCTCCTGATAATATCTAATATTTCTAAATTTTGCCCTTCTTTCTTTGTTAAACCTGGTCTCTTGTCATGTGTGAATTGTTTGAACAGCTTTTGTTACCAAATAATAACAGATGCCAAAAATTTTATTCTTGATTTCATCAGGCCAAGGTTGACTCTAAACTGTGGCGAAATTAGTTTTGATTTAGAAAGTTGGATTTAAGCAATATTGAATTTGAGCTAATTTGCCTCATAGCTAAATGTTGCGTGACATGGTTGGGAAATGGCAATTCTTGATTGACACCTGCAGATTCAAATGACTTGAAACTCCTGATGTAAACCAAGATAGGTCCAATCTTTGTTTGTGTGAAATGCCAATAAAATTCAATGTATTCTGTACGCAGGAATGGTGTCTAAATTTGATGCTTATTTTAGTGACATTTTTCGGGATTTTGGGCAAAAAAACGGGGTGGGGTGTTGTAACTCCTAAGGGAAAAATCACAAAGCCGGCCCACTTTGTCTTTTAGAGTTGTTGGGTGGTACCTTAATTCTGGCAAAGTTTCATCTAAAAAGGAGAGATGGCATGTATCACCCCTGCCTGGTCCTATGGTAAACTGGGTCTTAATATTCGCACCTTGAGAGAACAGAAGTTAAAGTTATACTCGACCCCAGGGCTACTCAACCATGTGACCCAATGAAACGTAGGTTATGGGAAAGAGAATTAGTTAAAGCTTTCCGGTATACCTAGCGCATGCTTGACTTCCGGTGTTGGTCCTATTGCTGTTAGCCAATCACAAGAAAGACTGACAAGACAGGCGTCTGGGAATTTACGTTAAAGAGCTCGCTCAATTTGGCATTCAAAATAATATGGTAATTAATTCTGGCTGGATCTTCAGGGCTTGGACCGTGTAAACTTAAAATTGGGAAATCGGCAGAGTTAATAATCGCTGGATTTCACAGAAAATGGTAAGTTGCAAACGTTCAGATGTAATCAACTGCCATCAGTGTGTTGCGAATTTAACAGAATAGTAACACCAAAATTATGCATTAATATTTGGTCTTGATTACGTTGAAGTTGTCTTCCTGTCGTTTAGAAGAAAGCGAAAAATTAAAGTTAATTGTGGAAGGATTAAAGCGCAAGGCCAGCCAGCTTTAGGTTTATTCGTATTAGTTTGTTTCGAATAACCCTTTTTACTCGCATCAACAACGAAAACTGAACAAAACCATCTCTCTATAACGATTTCATGGCGTTTTGGTGTGAAATGAGAAGTCCCTTTTAAGCACTTCAACAAAGCTTCGAAATAGACTTTTAGCATCGTCTTTTAGCGGCAATAATTTGCAAATATGTCGACGGTCACATTTCCGAGGAGTCGGTAATTTATATTTTACCATTTTAGAAGTTACCTTGGTTTTAGTAAACAACGCTTGCCACCTGCTGAAAGACGAAGTGAGACGCCAGATTTGAGCGTTAAAATTAGTGCATGCAAAGCATGAAAGCATGGCTCTTGAAGAAACCGATTCTATCAAATACTATTCTGATTACTATTTTGAGAGATTATGTCAGATTTCGCCTAATTTCATGGGTTACTTGTTCGGGCAAGAATATTTGAATTTCATTTCTGGGCGAATTGCTTATGAATGTTGAAAAACTGAATATCAGCACGTTTGTACCTATTTGGCATTTCACAGTCTCATTAAGTTTCAAACGAGCTTGTTGTTAATAATTAATGATCTTAACAGGTTGCTAGATTCAGTGTTGATACTGACGGTAGCTTATAGATTTGCTGATAGGAAAGCATGTCTTCTAGACTAAATTTATATTTATGGCAGTATTCTAATAGTATACTAAAAAAAATGCGGTAATCTGATTGGCTGAGCTATCGCGCACTATCAGCCATTCGTGTACTGTGGTTGAAGGTTGTCCACATAATGGCAACGTTTTCTCGTTTCTCCGACGTTTCGAGGAAGATTTAAAAATACTACTGGATAACTTAAGTCCGAAGGGCACTTAGAAAAAGGAAATTGACCGTTACGCGACTTTAAAGGTTCAAAAACATATTGCGATAAATGGCTAGCACTCTTACTCATATTAATCAGACGTATTCCTGTTAGAAATCAATTCAAATTGCTTTGATTACGTGATAAACTGACCCTCCTCTTTTATAAACAAAACTGTCTTTTAGGATCTTTAATGTTCATCCTTTCATATTAGGCTTTATAAATGGGATTCGCCTTTAATTGCTTCTATTCTATAAAAGCCATTCTGTAAAAACATTTTGCAGTGAAATTGCACCTGACTAAAAGTTCTAAAACGGTTTAGCTACGAAAGTCGGAAAGCTGATATTTGAAAGCTCATTATATGAAGCTTGCAATAATCCCACAGTGCAACGACTACATGCAGGCCACCTGCTTGTTTTCAACCAATTAGAGCACGGTTTCAGACCATTAAGAGAATCTGAGTTTGTTTCTGATCTTATCAGTCATGTTGCAGCATCGTGAAGACTAGTCGTTGGAAGACACAATTTTGATCGATTGCCAATTACATTCAAATTTCGTCGACTTTAACAGCACAACAAACGCCCGACAAAAATAATTTTTACCTCAGCGCAGACAACTTGAATGCCGGATAATCGTCTAGGATAGACTCACTTGAGTTCAGAATTACTATATCCCAAGGCTGAAAATAATTTTTCTCGCTGAGTCATGATGCGGAGTTGTCCTGTTGTTGCTGTCCGTATAATATCTACCACTGGGTTAGGATTTATTTTTTGCTTTGGACTTAAGATGTTCACACTGTGTTCGCAAACATCTAGCCGCTAGACTCTACAGAGCTTTGTCCATGCTGGGTCGCGCTGGTAATTTCAAAAAAATTATTTTCGTCGCCACGTGCAAAGTGCTAGAGTTATTTTGTTGCTCGAAGTTGTTTTTGTCACTGGATCGGACTTCTCAGTAGAGATGAAAATAATTTGTTTATCATTTTGTCGCTGAACGCCGAAGAGTTGTCTTCTACCCGCTGGTTTCAAATAAAAACAAACATTATATGCAGCACATATAATGTCATTTTATATCGAGCCATTTGCTTGACTGTTGGTAATAGACATCAAGGTTATTTGGGTGGAGCAGGAATGGCAGATTACTTAGGAACCTTCAATCAGATGAAAGTGGGCGAGCGCACTGATATTATTTAGATCGCGTGCACTGTTAATTTCGGCCTCCTCGCCATTCAACGGCAACGCCAGGCTTAACAGAACTTTCAGGTTTCCCTCCACCTCCCTTGCTCTAGCCAAATACCTTGTGAGTTGATTGTCCATGTGGCGGTTTTTTCGCGCCCCACCTTTGCTGAAGATATCATCAAATGTTTGTTATTTTAAGATAGGATATTTGAGAAAAATAAACGTCACGCTAGTGGCTTTATTTACGCCAGAAAGTTGTTTGCTCACGGTGTTTGCTTAACTTATTAAACGTGCTTCAGCAAACGAGCGCGACGAGAGCAGTCCCCAAACCCTTCCGAGGAGTAAAATGGAACGAGATAAAATATACTTTTGTCGCTTGTTTGTCGCGGGTGCTGTTGAAATCAACGAAATTTGACGGTATTTAGCAGACAATATCGTCTGTTCGAACGGCTAACAATCTCACAGCTAGAACACGATTGGTGAGATCACAAATAAAGTCAGAGTCTTTGATTGGTTGAAAATTCCCAGCTGGTCCCGGTTGAAGTCGTTGCACTGAAATCCATTGAGCGCGTGACTAGTCATGTGTCAAACTGGCATTCAAAGAAAATTTTAATCGTCAGAATAATAACGGCACAGAAAATGCACCAAGTCTTATGAAGCACGTGCAAAGCCATTTTGATGTTCTTGGAACCCTTCCAATTAACCAAGGGTCTGTACGAGGGTGAACTCAATTGGTCAAAATTTCAATTGATAGCTGGGATGGTAACTAACGGCTAAGATATACCGAAAATTTAACTGATAACTGAGATTCCAGCGTGCTCACCCAGCACGCTCTTAGCAGCTTTTTCAAATTTCGTCTTACTCGGGAGCCTGTTCCACTACTGATCTACTTCCTCCTGTTGGTTTGCTTTTGGCAACGTTCGATTATAACTCGATTTTTACGGACAAAAGATGTTAATATTTCATTCCGATTAGCTGGGACGCTTTACCTATTACATCTTCCCCTCACTTCTTCTTTACTAGAAAGTGAATTGAATTGTCGTTAGAGTTTGGAAAGGTACCATGAAACAAATGTGCAAAAGTTATTTAAGATGATAATTTACGAGAAATGAGTTGCCTTGATATTTTTTAAAGCCTAAAGATTACTATTTAGCGTATAGCTGGTAAGTAGTAAATTTACCAGCTTAGTCATCATCTCTCCATTTTTCCTTCCCTTTAAACACAGGAAGGGTTATCTGAAGAGCAAATAGAAGGTACGTTTTCAATTAGTCTTCTTGTGTCACAAATTCAATGTCCTACGCCTCTTATAATTAGGAGCATTTCGTTCGGCAACCATGGTGAGCAGAGAGGAATCAAAAGGAGGGCACTACATTGATAACTTTTTGAGTTTTGAACTAACTAGTCTGAAACTTTGCAATGATAAACATGTACATGCTGAACTCGTCATTCTCAAAATTTCAATGTTGTTTTAATGGTTTTTGAGATTTTGGCATTTTTCAGGAAAAAAAAATGGCGTTTAAAAATTGGCATCAAGATTGTTTTTAGTAAAATGGGAGATCTGTTGAACGTAATAATTTCTGAATGGATTTGCCACACACCAGAACTTTATAACTTGATTTTGGTTCCGTCAGAAATAAAAAAAAAACATTTTGTAAAAAATACAAAATACATGCTTAGAAGCTATGATCCCTGTTTAAATAAACTCCACGTACCTAAAGTAAAAATGTGCAGAACATCATTATAATGATAAAATTTTCAAAAAACGACATATATCTATATGTTTCAGTAGTGATATACATTCTAAGTAAATCATTTTGCCTTTTGAATAAACGACTTACAGTAAAATAGTGCTCTTACAACCAAATCTTGTTTTTTAGAATACCGAGATGTCTTCTACATGTTTGATCGAGATAACAATGGATATATTACCACAAAAGAACTGAATAGAATAATGAAAACTTTGGGTTTTAACCCGACAGAAGAAGACTTACAACAAATGATTTTCGCTGTGGATTATGATGGTGAGCAGAGTATGTCTTTAGCGGCGTTATTAAATGGAGGACATTACATTGCCCCACGAGTGTTGAAAAATATTTCACGAGTGGACAAAGCGGACGAGTGAAATATCTTTCAACACGAGAGGAGAATGTTTTTTATCTCCAAGCGGCCATGTTATGTTCTATTTATTATATAAATACCAAACACTTCACTTTCGCTGCGAAAGGCGTGACCTGTTGGGGTCGATTGTCAGTGGTCGAGAGAAGATAACGTGTTACTTTCATTGTGAAGATATGTATGTTTTCGCGCGAAAGCTCGCCTGGTATTTTTTTGGTGTCATATAAAATATCTAAACTCTTCTGAGGTTCTGTTACAGTTCTACGAATTTAAGGAGTTTACCCCTGCATCGATCAAACGTTCAGTAGCATGTCTGGCGTGACTTTGATTTTCTTGATGTTATGACAAATTTGTTTTAATATGGTTCAAAACAGTTTCTACCACATTGGGTCACTATTACCACTCTTTATCAGTTCATGCTACAATTACGGTATCAAAAAAACTGTCCAATCCTTGATGAACACGTTGGTATCATTTCGTTGTTCTGAACCTCATGCATGCATGTACAGAAGTTTTTAAAACTTTTCCAAAAAGCTGCATCTTTTTTGTACTGGACATTTCAGTGTGACTTGAAGCACCTGTCTAAATTCGCACAGTCTAAGTATCTTGAGAAATGTATACCTGTTTTGCCGTTTATTTTTACCATAAGAGATAAATCGCACAAAACGTTCTTTTAGATTTGTATTGATAAGACGCGACTTCCATGGAGTAGTCCCTAAAATTTATTGTTGTCCCTTTCGATGCAGGGGATGGAAGGTTGAACCTTGAGGAGTATATACAACTCATGGAACAGCAGAAAACACCTGAAGATACTGAAGATGATATCGTTCAAGCTTTTCGCGTTTTCGACTCCGATAACAAAGGATATATCGAATCTGCTGAGCTAAGAGAGCTGCTGGAAACCATGGATTGGAAAGTTTCTGCAGACGAGTTAAAAGACCTGATTAAAAGCGCCAACCTACACCAGGACAGAAGGATAGGAATGGAAGGTACAAAGCCACTCACAAGCATATCATCCTCTCAGATATCATTTTTTGTTAGAACTGAGTAAACAATAGCCTCAATTTGGCACGAAAATATGCCAAGATATTTGACCGCGGACCTTATCCAAGAAGCGTTTTCACAGAGCGACGCTCGAGGAAGACTGTGAGCTTCGAGGAACAGATAATGTCCAAGGACAAATATTCGAGCATATTTTCAAAGTCAAATACAGGCCATATTGTTAATTAATCTTCAAATATTTTTCGAAACACAAGGGATTTAAAAATTGAGGAACAACACACGGATATTCCCCAGTTTCAGCTGGGACATATTCAGTCAGGTGACGAGTTTTGACCAATCGCATGCGAGCGAAATTACTTGATGGATTATCAGATTGGTTAGAGACGATTTTTAATTAAAGACGATAGCGGGAAAATTTCGTTGATGTCATTGGGAACGTCTGGCATCTTGCAGTTTGAAATAAGCCTTTTTGTAGATTATTGCTTAGTTACTACACCTTTGAACACTGATGAGATGGTAGAGTTGACTTTGTTATAATACAAACCTTACTACCGTTTACAAATCTAAATTAGCCTGTTATTATACTAACTGTTATTAATCGCTATCATCACAAGGCCAACCCAAACCTCGCTTGAATACGGAGACTGGGCTACATTTCACAGAACCGTAAATATGATGGTCTACTCAAAACAACAAATAAGGTCATCAGAAAGAACATATGAAATATATTAATCGTGCAAAGTTTAATAAGGAAACGAGTGAAAAACTTAATTGTTAAAGGGAAGTCTATATTTACTGATGCGAATTGTGAATACAGTAAAGGATCCCGAGTAGGAATCTACATTTTTTTGAAGTCTGGTAAAATAGGTTCTTGTATTTTGAGTTAGTTATTGGCAGTTAGTAGGTTCTTAATTAGCTTCTTAATTTCTATGAAGGAGATATAGTTTTAATTGATTACCAGAAAGAATAAATTAAGCTTGGGTTTGGTCCTTGAATATACAGCATTTATTCACAGCTGTATTATGTATTTTCTTGTAAATATAAATTCGAAATTTCAGTCACACTACTTGGTTAAAATGTTTGTCATAATTGACTGTAACCCATATATAAAACCTGCTTGATCTTTTTGGGTTCAACAGGTTCTTAAATTTTTGGGTATTAAAATGTCAATTTTCTGCCAGATGGTTCTTAAACCTCTAAGTTCTTGCACGAGGTTTTTTTCTGTACCTTACTCAGCAATTCTTGATACTCAAAACTTAACGTGATTAAAAAAAAAACCTTGTTAAATTTGGAACTTTAATTTCGTTGTATTCTCATTATGTTACAGAATTCGCCTGGCTTGTGGAGCCTGAAGGCATGCCAGCGGTTGAACAAGAGGCTGAGGGAGGCAATGATGAGTAAACTGACTGATGTCAGCCCATCGGCAAGAAAATCACGTCTTCAATTGCAAGAATATCTTTAGAATTATTGATCATGATTTATCGTCGTTCCACTGGCATAATGATTATAATCATCAACATCATTAAAGAAAACTTCGTCATGTCATTATGAATTGAAACAGCAGGAAACAACACTGGAGAGAAATCATTATTATTGTCATCATTTTAAAGAAATCATTATCGTTATTACATCACCACCATCATTACCACCGTAAAGATGTGAATGCGAGGACGAAGACAGCCACCAGAATTCATTAGTTCCGCTGTTTATCTCAATCATGCTTCAACAGCATTTTCTGTAGTAAGAATATAACAAGGACAACTTAGTGATTCTGGCACTTTTGAATTTGACAATAACCCAATATAGTATATCATCTGTTAACAGAGTTACATCGCAACATAGTAGGCTCGCCACTCTATTAATTTACAAAAGTTCTTTCCAGTCGATAAAATAAAAGCGAAAATAATTTACAAAATATATATCTCCACAAACAAACTGAGAATGAACAAAAGTTAAGGTATCAGCATACCCCAAATGACTAAAAATCATTAAAACGGGCAAATTTTGAACTAACGAAAAACATGTCTTAACTTTTTTGTAAACTTTTAATGTACATCTTTTAAACGTTTCACTGCATTTATAGAGACCTAACCTCGCAGCACCCCAAGGCAGATTAAAATTGTTTTTGTATTCATTTGGTCTTAATCCTTTAGCGTGAAAGCCTGTGAATGAAATATAATGACACCTTTTAAAGTTGAACAGCAAGGAAAATAACTTTACATATAAAATTAAGTAGACTAAGAAAACAATGCAAAGGCAATTTTGCATTGTCAGGATGGTACGAATGACTTGGAATGTTTTATTTCTATTTGAACAAGTCGTAGTAAAAAACTCGTGTGTAAGACCCTACATTTTTTGAAGTATGGCAAAATAGCTTCTTGTATTTTGGGGTAATTCAGATTAAGCAGGTTCTTAATTAGGTTCTTAATTTTTATGAAGGAGATATAATTGATGATTACCAGAAAAATAAATATACATGGGTTTGGCCTCAAATATACAGTATTTATTCACAACAGTATCATGATAAGCCTAGCACAACTGGTTACATAATGTATAGGTACGTAGTGTTGCTTTATAACAATAGTTCATAATTTAACTGTAACTAACATATAAGAACCTGCTTGATCTTGCCTGGCAATAGTTAATAGAGGGAAATGGTTATGAAACCCGACAAATATCTTTGTTTTAGGTATCTGTTCTCTTTTTTGGCCTTGACCGTGCACAAAACGCAATAGTTGTTTACTCCGTACTGAGGAACTAACCAAAGAAACGTTTTAGTTACGTAATTCATGCATAGTGTATGAGCGAAAAACAAAAGATTGTGCACGGTCGTGGACCCAGCTTCCAACATAAATCTCGGCATCATTGTCTGCTCCTTTGATGTTTGCCGGGCTTCATCACCATTTCCCTCTAAAAACTATGGCTTGGCTAAACAGGTTCCTATATTTTTGGGTATTAAAATGGGAAATTTCTGCCAGAAGGTTCTGGCACTAGATTCTTACACACGGGCTTTCACTTTATATTTTCTGGAAGGCTTCAAATTTAATTTTTTTTGTAAATTGTGCATAGAAAACGTAACGACGGTTTATATATCACCTTTCGATGTGAATTTTTACAATAACTGTCTAATTTCTCGCGGGCTGATTGGCTCATTTTTATCATCAATGCATGTACAGACGGATAAATTTTAATTTATACAAGCTTTCAACAGTTCAACTTTCAGTTGTCGAACTGTCAACTTTTCAACCAATTGGATTTTATTGACTTTTCTAAGTAGCCAATCAAAAAGCGAGAAAAGCTATTGACAATGTCGTCACAATGCGTCATTTTGAATAAAATTCACTTATCTTCGTTTACTGCGAAACCACTCGCCCGCGGCTCGTGGTTCCACAGCCACTTTGACAATGTTTTGACGCAATTTGCCATCAGTAAGAGGACAGAAGCAAAAAAATCTGACGTCAATTTGTTAAATTTGCGGAGATTTAAGTTTAAAAGTGAGTTTTTTTCCTGATGCCATTGTTAAAATATAAAATAAATACAAAATGAATTTTGCTCGATGATATTAATAATTTTGACAAATCAATAAGTGGAGTGACATATCTTAAAAAAAAAAACATTAACCTCTAACCAACCGAGTGCGAGGGCCGCACTGGGGAATATTGGCCCGTGGTCGAAGAAGCCGAGCGCAGCGAGCGCAGCAAAACAATCGTGCAAGCTTACACTTACAATGTAATCGAGTGGATATCTTAGCAAAAATGTAGCTGAATATTATTCCTTGCTGCTGGTGCGCGTGAAATTTGAATTGACCAATCAGGATCCGACAGACGGGATAAACTGTATTGACCCGGCTGACGTCAATGCATGTTCACGGAAAGGCATTGAAGTTGGGCAACTTTTCCTACTGGAGACGGAGTTGAATGTTCTCGTACCTTTTAGTTTGGCGCTAAAAGTGGGTCGCAACTTGCTCATCGCTCGTCCAGTGTCGCCAGGTAGGATGATAGCTGTGTTAAATTGAACAAAATATGTCGTACCTCGTCAAAACCCAGAATTCCGGCTCGATTTAAGTATGAGAAGAGGGCAAATCAACTTTAGCATTGTCATTATTTTTGTTTACAACGAGGAAAAACACTATTAGCGTGTCGTTCCGGAGAAACAACTCGGTTTTAACTGCTGTTAGTATGGAAGGTTGGCATTTGTAGGCGTGCAAGATTGTTCAGCGTTTAAATTGTAAATAGATCTTACTACAACCTTCATACTAGCTATATTGTTCTCCACGATGAAAGCGAGGGCAAAACGGAGTTAATTTATTTAACATGGCACTTTGCTGCAGCAGCTAAGAAATATCAAATGAACGCAAGTTTTAGAAGAAAGGAGTCAGACAACGAGAGCAATGTGAATTCTAACAGAACTAAATGGTTTGTAATTTATTTCAGCATTTATTCTGTTCAAGTGTTTTGTACGTCTCGAGGTTGAAGTGAATTAGAAAGCCTAAAGTAAGGTTGGTGATTAATGGCGTGGTGTATTTTAAATGCGAACTAAATTTAACAGTATGTGTAAAATTCGTATCATAATTACTGTTTACGTATATACATGTAAATAAATCAATGTTTTTGGCCTCTTTTGTTATCTTACAAGGTAATGGTTAAGTTTCCCTCAAGGCTATTGACCAAATTTAGAACACATAACTTTAGTGAGCTATTTTGGTAGTGTAACCTCCTGTCTCTTCACTCGATAGTCAAAACACTCATGCTTCGTTGATCCCAACAGTACCTTAACTGCTGATGCACTTTCAAATAATTCTACTGCATCTCAAAATCTGAGGCGGTCAATTGACTCCAATAAATAAATTCATTGACATGATTCCTGTTCTTACCAAGAAAAATCCGTCATTCCATATCTCAAGGCCGCATCAAGAAAAGCGGACTACTAAGTGATTAGTTCAGTGATGATTTTGACCTTATATGGTGAATTTTTGACAATGGCGGCAACAGCTTCAAAATGCCCTGGGGAGCTTATGAACTTTCCGATTAACATACGAGCGGGAAATTCAAATCATCGGAAAGACTGAACTTAAGACAAATTTTCCCCAGGGGAGGTGGCAGTGGAAGATTTTTCCGTTGCAGGTGGCTACCGTGGGATGCCGGTAGGGACCATGGTTGCTCTCATTAACGGTTGATCGACAATGTTTGATTAGTTGTTGCTTGAAACTGAAGCAGAACCAAATTTTAGAGGATTCAAATTTGCCCCATAAACAGCTGAAGATCTTAGTTTGTAACTTTCAACTCCTGCAAAATTACCTGAATAAACTCTTCCTGCAATTTATTTTTGCGCTCTTATTAGCGGCTTGTCTTACTTGCGCTTTGCGCGCGCTCTGCGAAATTCGGGAACAGTTTATATTCAACTTTGATTATTTAACGATTATTCATCGAAGTGGAGGTGAACAGTGGTGGATCGCGGCGAGGTAAATATCCACCGCTTTCATCGACACTGAGGTGAATAATTGTTTTAGTATATACCACCCAAGCTGAATAATCAGCGGACCAAAGCATTACTCTCGGTACCCAAAGCGACACGCGAAGCCATTTTGTTTCTCTTTGGTTACTAGGAGGTGAATAATACTTTGCTAATCACCTCCGAGTGAGCGCGCGGAAAGCACTAAAAAGTCTCAGAGCACGCGCGAGGCGAAATGTTGTTTTGTAAACAGCAATAAGTTAGTGTTGTTACGTAAGTTTATTCAAGTTTACTGACGCGTATCAACGATGTTACCCGCTTGAAAGCGTGAACACATTGCAAAACTGAAAAAGTTGTTTTTAACGGAATGGCCGTAAGAATTCGTTAAAAACTGTGAAAATAGCTGGAGATATGAGAACTTCTCATTTTTCGCACAGCACGGTCCAAAGGACTATTAACTGTTTGCCGTTTAATCAAACACGCGGCACGCTTCGAAGGTGTGACTTTTTTTTCTGCCGCTCTTGATTGTAAAAGAACAGAAACGCTTATACTCGCGGCTTGACCGCGAGAAAGCTTTGAAAGCTCTGAGAAAGCTTTAATTTAGCCCAATTCGTGTTAAGCAAAAAACGTTAGGGATTGTTTTAAGACTTTGACAGACTACACTGTTTCTTCGTTTAATCAAGCGCGCGGCATCAAACGAAGGTGTGATTTTTCAGATTTTTTTAAATTTTCCTTTGTTTATATAAGACATCACACCTTCCTTTCCTGCCGCGCGCTTGATTAAACGAAAAAAAACATAAAGGTGAATTCGTTCTCTCTCGGAAAACTTGTTTTGAGCCGATCATGGAAAACAAAAATTATTCGTAACTGGTTTAAAAGAATGACAGTTCAAGAGGTAGAGATTTATCCACAATTACAACGTGCTCGGCTAAAAGGGAAGCGGGAATCGCGAACAGTGATCAGTTACAATGTTTGCTAGAACAGCCGTGAGGGCAAACCTTTTTTTTTTCAACTGTTCTTCAGAAGGCTTTCGATTACGCCAAACACCATGCAAAGTATGGATATTGATTAAGCCAGGCAAATTAAATCTAAAATTAAGTAGGTGGTATAAATTCAAACAGCCGACCTGTACGCACTACAAACGCCAATCTTTCTCTAGGGTACCCCAGTGGTAATTTATCTTTTGAGTGCAAATTTACGCTACTCACTCCCCACAATGTAGCTAAATTGTCATGCCGATAACTTTCCGATAGCGCGCGAGGTTTTCGTTCAGCTTCGGCAAAAGTCCCTCAGTGCTCCCAATAACAGAAGGACTATTGTGTAATACTTAATCAGTGATGTTGGGCCGGAACAATAGACCATTTCTTGATACGGCTTCTTTTGTCTTCTGAGGTGGTCAACCATGATCGCCGGCATGCGTTTTTCTCACATTCCTGACATCAATGCCAAGCAATATGACGTTATAAATACTAATACCGTTATAAATACAAATTCCTTTCATTCAAATAAGTATTATTGAATTCCTACATGTAGAAAGGTCGTAAAACTTTCATAACCTTAGCTCAATACTTAGCGTACTTATAAAACATGTGCATGCAAGCAAAGGCTTATTCTTAGCTTTTTTTCTCTTTATGAAGAGAAAGTAAAGATGACTAACCAATAAAGCAAAACGCACCAAATATTCTCTCTAATGCTCTGAAGTCATCTATTGTAGCTGTCTACATGCAATTTCTGCAAAGAAAATTAAGACAAATAGCACTTTACGTGTTTTTTTCTTTGTTTTAATAGCACTGTGTGTTAATATGTACCCAATATAATATATCAAAGTAATGTTAGTTAACGTCAAGCTTGATGCACTATTATAAATGGCCATAAATAAGGAAGTTAGGTAAGGTATTAATAGAGTGTAAGTTTTGTTAGTGTTGTTAAGTTGTCGGTTATGCTACAGTATTGTAAGTAGAGTAAGAATCGAAAGCAAATGCAGGGGTTTTGTAATCTATTCGCTCTCGACTGATTTCTGTGAAGTTATAGCTGATTCAGGTTTCGGTCTAATGGCCTAACACCTTTCAGAAATCGAGAGGAAGTAATCTAATTGTTAATTCAATAGATCAGTACGGTAGATTAGGAATATTGTGACTTGACAGTTCAAGAGCTATGGGAAAAATGCCAGTAGCCCCCAGTTACCTAGCAACCAGATTAATACACAGACTGATAAACTACTGTACATGAAGTCGCATTAAACACAGACCTAAACAAACGTGACATCGACAAATTGCAATGCCAACACAAGGTTTAGAAATATACATGTATGACACTGAATTAAATTCCCTCAGCAACTATGACGCTATAGAAGTCGAATAATCTTATTGTTTTAGTATAAATTTAGCTATATCTGCTAGTCGTTCAAAACTTAAACATCAAGACAGGTCACGTTTTTATTAAATGTGTCAATTAAAACGCAACTTTTGATGACTTTGAAAATTGCTAATTAAAAATCACTTTTAAAAGTTTAACAAGGAGAATATATTCATTAATTCGACTCCTGGTTTTACCAAGAAAAGCTTCATTCCATATTTTCGTTCCAACTTTTGTCTTCCGTAGAATCAGCTCGGCTAGTAGATCTAAATCCTTTCCACAGAAACTTGGGAAACGTGAAGGAGCGAGCGCCAGTTTGTTAACAGGCAGACACTGATATATGGTACTGTACTCAGTATCTACAGCAGAATAGATAGTGAGTAGCGTAGCCAATTAGAGAACGGCATTCGTGATAGACCTGCGCTTGTAAATTTATACTAATATACGTGCATTAGATACGTTAAAAAATGAAGACATTTTCCCTGGCCTGTTTCTAGCGAGTCATAGAAATATCGATGGCACAATCGCTTTTAAACAGGCGATATCCTGCAGTTTTGTCTTTGACAGTAAAACCTAATAAGCTTTGACAGAACAAAACTTGATTATCTTCTAACGCGAGGTAGCCACACATGGTGAACGCAAATCTTTCATTCAGAACTAATGGGTGGAACAAATTCAAAGGTATTTTAATCAGTAAAGCTCTGTTTTGGTTTAGTCAATCTTTCCTGCGAAATAAACGTCGATTTTTGCAGTTATTATATCACTAATTTCTTTGCTTTTGTTAATATTTACTTTACTGTCAGTCACGAAGCGTTAATGGTCGATAGATCAATTGACCATTCTCTTTATCGTGTCAAAAAGTGTGATAAGGACATTAAACTCTTGCCGACATCGTAGTGGAAAACAACAACTGAATTTTTCAACAATTACAATTAACACCGTAAAATGCGAGATGATTTGAGAGAAAAATACATTTTGTGGCGATTTAATTGTTATGTTAATGCAAGGTAATTACTATTGAAGGTTTTGTTGCATTTCTAAAGCATCTTATCATCAGCTTTAATTAACGTGCGAACATATTGGTCCACGTATTACAGTACGTAAAAGATAAAAACTAAAGAAACTAAACGGAAAATGGGGTATCTGGTGTTGCTCTCACGGGATCTGCTTTGATCGAGTTTCGCTGGATTTAACTCATTTGTCAAGGTATGAGCTATTTTCTGTTTGTTTTTGTCTCAATAATAAGAGACATTAAGTCTTGGTATGTCGATGAATTGTATGAATTCTGTGCTCCAAAAGTTCGACGTAGCTTATAGCTTCGGAACAATTCGTGTTCATATTTGTGTTGGTTTTCTTCCAGTTCATACGATTGATACTTGCAGCCCTAAACATTAACGGACTATATCGTGTAGGAGTCTATATATACATATCTATCATTCAACTTATTAATTTTCAGTATAAGACGTCTGATTCTCAAAACGGTTAGATGTGGTCCCCTCCACTCCACTCAGTCAACATTCAGTCACATAACAACTTTGGTCCCTTTCACGCGTCACGACTGTGATCAAAATTATTTTACGTTCATGCAATAATTCATGCCATCACTCTTGAACAACAAATTTACGGATTAATATTTTCAAATCCTGCAACTTGTACAGACTTTAAGGGTAAAGAATACTGAAGGCAATGGAACCTGGGAGCTGACGCATTTTACTTATAGGTAGAATTAAAGGCCTAAAATCGCCAAAATTTACTTCGAGTTCGCAGCGCCCAACCACAGCACAAAATTAACATTTACTATAGAACAAAGATTACCAAAGGTTAATTCGGGTAATACATGATGTCTCACGGGTCATGTTTAAGACAGAAGTTGCGTTCACGTGGGCGTGAAAAAAAAAAAATGGAAATAACTAGTTACAAATAACTAAGAACTTAAGGCTCGTTTCACGGAAAAATAAATAGCCCAATCACACTTCATGCAAAAAGTGTAGCTAGGAGACCGTCTTACTTTTTTTATGTTAAAACTGAAAAGATTAAACATTATTCTTCCAACTATATGTTTGTTTATATCAGTTTTCACACATCATTTGTGACGAATTGTGAACGCAGAACTGCCTTCGAATGAAAACCACATTTGAGACAGCAACTTGTTTATTCACAGAATCGTTACGCACTCGTCGATAGCAAAAACTTTGATACAAGTCCATACAGAAGAAGATACAATAAGACGTTACAACACGAAACGAGGAGATGAGGTCAGGTCAGTCAGGTGAGGTGAGGTCAGGTGAGGTGAGGTGGGGTGGGGTGAGGTGAGGTGAGGTGAGGTGAAGTGAGGTGAGGTGAGGTGAGGTGAGGTGAGGTGAGGTGAGGTGAGGTGAGGTGAGGTGAGGTGAGGTGAGGTGAGGTGAGGTAACGAAAACTAGGCAAAATAGAAAAGCAAAACATAGAATTGCAACACGCCGAGTACCAAAATATAAACAGAAATTACAGCAATAATTGAGTTCGAAATAACAGAAAACTTACAACTTAATTTCAACAAATGTTCTTTAAGGCGCAAGCAGTCCGTGAAACCGAAAGGGTAAACCGTACATAACTGTAAGAACTAACCGTTCGACCGTGAAAATATTAATGTACCTTAGAAAACGATTCAGTTTGAAAGCAGATCCATAACACGAAGCAAAATATTAACTTTACTGAGTTTGGACCAAAACAGAGAGCAAATAGGACTTGCGGTGGCCTCATGGTTAATGCGTTCGTCTCCTGATCGATCGGTGCGGGTTGGAGCCCTAGCCGGGGACATTGTGTTGTGTTCTTAGGGCAAGACACTTTACTCTCACAGTGTCTCGCGCCACCCAGGTGTATAAATGGGTACCGACGAATTTAATTCTGGGAGTAACCCTGTGATGGACTAGCATCCAATCCCGGGACGGGGGGATTAGAAATCCTCCTAGTCGCTTCATGCAATGGAAACTGGGATAAGCTCCGGCCTGATGGACCACTTGGCCCATATGCAGGCTTTACCCTATCAAATAAAACTGATAAAAATTTTATTGCGTAGGATCATTAACTAAAATGGATGAAGTGGAGATAACTGATCTGTGTGTCCGCACAGAAGTGGGTATCAGTCCACACGAGCTTGGAAAACTCCAAGAGCTTTACATCACCATGCGACTGAGAACATCCATCAAGAGAGCTGGCGAGACAGATCGCGTCGAAGATACCATAAACAACAAGACCATTACAAAAGAAGTTCTCTTTCACGTCGAAAACAAGAAATACAACCTAATCGAAGCAGTCGCGACTGATGTAGCGCGTATCTGCGTGGTGCGGCATGGTGTACCTTCGGTTAAAGTGATCATCGCAAAACCAAACGCCTTACGCTTTGCTAAAGGCTCATCTGTGACCATTGAACGATGCTGGGAAGATTTTGACTGGCACGAGGCCCATATATTACTCGGTTCCAACAAGGATCCTCTGCATAGTTTGTCACAGGCCATAAGTTTGTTAAAAGAGAAGGTCAATATTACTAAGATGTCGAAAGCTTTTTGGACCAAGCCTGTTATGGTTGAAGATGGGGCCGATGACTTCGTCAACATGGCTGTCGCTGTCAAGACTAAGCTTGATATTGCTGGGTAAGTAGGAATGTAATTTCGCACAATGTTTCAGAGCAAGACGTTTTAATTTTATTTACTTGTGTCCGGGCCCAAGGTACTCCCCATATAATGGCTTATACAGTGAAGCTCCGCCCGAGAGGGGTACCTTTTTCAGGCTTCAGGATTTCACTAGTTTAAGTATATGAAAGGGTAGGAAAATCTGTCATTTACTTATTTTAAGGGGCCTTAAATTAAAATATTTCAAAGAGACGCACCTTATAACTGTATCATTTCATTTATTAGGCACTACATGAAAATGACAAGACCACTTCCTTTTATGGCGATTTATTCATGTCGAAAGCAATTCGCCTTTGGATTCACATTGTACTTCGCTAAACGATTGGCTCAAAAAACTTTTGCCACTTTGTCATCCAATCGGGAATAAAAGCAAAACTTATCGTCACTTGCTCGCACATGTTTTTCCGCGCTTTCTGACGGTTAGACGGTCTCAGTTCTTCGTCCTTTCGGCCAGGGTTACTTTGCATTTGGTTTTACTATGCTCAATGCCCAGTTCCCTATTCCTTCTATGAGACGCGCTTGCAGGGAACCATCAGGTCTACATATGCTAACTCCAGTGATTCTTTCCTTCAGATTAAGACGCGTTTTATTTGATGTTGAAAGCCAGTTGGGACGGGTACGTACAACCGGCATTCCTTCAAGTACAATTGTAATCGACTTGGATCTTTCCTTTTATGGAAACGACGTCACCGAATATGCGTTGGATTTTGCAACGCATGGTAAACGAAGGCTTGTACCTCATCCTGAAACGCTGAAAGAACCCCACGTGATCATTTCCTTGGCTGACGTCACTCCCGACTTTGTTCATCCACAAACAAAAAAGTCACTTGAGACGATGGCAAAGGACATCAGTGGCCAAGAAGATTTCACATCGTTGTTCCCCACTGTTCAAGAAGAGGACTATTTGGGAATAGTTTACAATACCAGGAAGAATGCTTCCGGGGGAAAGCCCAGCTACTTGACGCAAACAAACGTCAATCTTCTGCTAAAAGACGGCCACGCCGAGATTTCTACATCGATGTGTAACGGTAGCCTCCTCCCCACTGGAATATCCCTGGGAAGAGACCCTTCGGAATCGGATGCATCTGGGCACAATGGGGATAACCTATCAGGATTGACAAATTCATTCTCTGACGTGTGCCTAGATAATGGTTTCTCAACCTCTAGATATCTCTTCATCAGCGATGCAGGTCATCAATTAAGTGATAACTCAAGACGTGGTAAAAACCCTTTGTCAAATGAACATCTGTCTGTTAGGGTACCATCGGTGGCACTGGTAACAGGCGCTGCTAAAAGACTTGGTGCTTGTATCGCCAGAAAATTGCATGCATCAGGATACAGAGTTGTCATTCACTACAACAAGTCTCAAGATGAGGCGAATAATCTTTTGAGAGAACTTAACAGGTAAATTGAGCTTATCATGCTTATGTAGGCTATCATGAGCTCTGGGTGGTTTATTTGTCAGGGCGCTGCACCAGGCAGAAGACCTTGCTAGGGTCGCTGTGTTTTGTTCGTGGGAAAAACGTTTTACTCTTGCTTACAGTGCCTCTCTCTATCCAAATGTATAATTTAATGCTCGGGGTAACCCTGCTTTAGTTCAGCTACCATTCAGTGTAATGAGGAATAGAATACCTCTAACTGCTTACTAAGGATAAGTCACTACAAGCTTCGACGATGGTGGAGGAAACTTTATATCGATGTACCCTCTTCCTAGGACCATGAAGAACTGGAAAAATGAAATAGTTTAATCTCTACAAGCTATTTTCTTTTAAAAGGTTGCGAAAGTCAAATAGTAATATTGAGACGGCAAAATCGCTTTTTAAAACCTCTGAACTTGAGCCGTTTCTTTAATTTATTCAAATTTCAGCGTTCGAAGCAACTCAGTCTCTTTGGTTCAAGGAGACTTGACGTGCGATGTAAGCAACACCGCCCAAAGAATCATCAGTGAGGCCGTGGGAGTCTGGGGGAGACTTGATGTCTTAATTAACAACGCTTCTCAGTTCTACGCTACTCCAGTTGGCTCTGTTATGGAGAAAGAGTGGGAAGACTTGGTCCGAGCTAATCTAACCTCACCATTCTTCCTTTCACAGGTAACACTGACATTCAGTTAGGATCCTTGGCATCAGTTACTTCATATATACTGATGTGGCATACCCATTACAAAAGCTTGCAAGTTGTAGTCTGTATACTTTCAAGCCGACCGAAAAAAAACCTGAGTGGAAGGTGCAGGGCCTAACTTCAAAAGATCGCGTTTCTTTCTTTCTTATTTTTTCTCTTAACCTTTAGGTAGATTGACCATCTTTTGATCGTCCTCGAGTGGCACAGAAAGCAGCCCACGTTTGTGGCGAATTATAGCACATGTAAATACTTGCGCTACAATATTACTTCATGCATTATTTAAGTTGTAGAGCACTTTTCCCTTGTTAACATAGCCTCATGTACACATAAGAGGGGTTCGGAGAACTCGAGACGGTTATGCAGACCCTCGACTGCGTCTCGGGTTTGCATTACTTTCGAGAATTCTCTCAAAGTGTTTAGATGAGGCTATGCACACACAGAAAAAGTGCTCTATTGCTTTTATAAAATAATTTTCAAGAATACGCGTGAATTTTAAACGTCACAACCGTGTCTGCATATTCTCATCAAAACACACCAATCGACCAATGAGAGCGCGCGTATTATCTCTGTTATTTTGTAAAGCTATTTAAAATATTTACATAATGTTTGTTATCTACAATAACTTGAAACTTGCAATATTTACGTATTTCTATATTTACGTATAGTTAGGCTTAAGATGTCTTGATATACTCCAAAGTTACTGAAAAATTAACTTTGCAGGAGGCGTTTCCCTTCTTAAAAGCATCCAAAGGAACAATTATAAACCTGTGTGATATCCATGGCGTGAGACCAAAGATCAATTACTCAGTGCATTCCATCTCCAAGGCTGGCCTTCACATGTGCACCTTCTCATTAGCTAAAGAGTTCGCGCCAGATGTGCACGTGAACGGTGTCGCTCCTGGGTGCATCCTGTGGCCTGAGGAATCATGGGATGGATTGTCAGTGGAGGAAAGAGAAGCGCGAATGGAAGAGAACAAGAAAAAACAAGAAGAAAGTATCAGTAAGGTGCCGTTTGGTCGGAAAGGAGAGCCTGAAAATGTTGCTGATGTTGTGTTATTTCTGAGTACATCTGCTGAGTACGTCACTGGGCAGATCATTGCAGTTGATGGAGGCCGTATCTTGCATCAGTGAGTCCCGAGCGTCAGTGAGTCCCGCGGGTCAACCAGCTGAATGTTACTGATGGTTTCCAAATTAAATATAACTCTAAATGTTCCGCCCTGAATTCTTTTCTGATTTATAGATAACATATATATGCATTTCCAAATTTTCCTTTGATGTATTTATTTGAATAGTAGTGACCAATGGTCAGCACACATTGAGCGGTAAGATAAGGTTATATGGAGACTGGTTAATATTGATGCGCATGAACAATAACCAGAAGAAATTCTGAAGGCGCGGCTTGAGCGTTCACCTCCCACCAATGTGGCCGGCGTATGATGCCGGCCCGGTCATATGTGGGTTGAGTTTATTGTTGGTTCTCGCCTTGTTCCCAGGGTTTTTCTCCGGTTTACGTTTTTCGGTTTTCCTCCCTCCGCAAAAAAAAAAAGAAGAAAATAAAAACATCTCCAAATCCTAATTCAACTGATGAGATAGAGGACCTGCATGAAAACCATGCAGCTAAGGCTGATGTGGCTTTCTCTGTAAATAAAACAAATGTAAAATTGCAGTCATAATTTTTACATTTTGTAAGCCCGACAGCGCAATTTACTCTGCAGGAATTTTTTTTCTACGCTTCTTCTTTGGACGCCTCTTTTTGACTCACCCCTCCTTGCTTTTTTTTTTTTTTTTTTGTATTATCCCACCCACGCCCCCCCCCCCCCCCCTCCCCCATTCACTTTTTCAGTGGTCCGTCACTCCTATTCTCAATCTTGGGTTGCACTGTCACGCTATAAAAAAAATAATTCGAAAACCATTCAGTGGATAAAGTCAAGAAATTGAGATGCTATAGGAGGTTGATAAAGAAGATACTTCTCCGAGTTTTAGGTCTATACGTTTTCGCAAACTTCAGATATTCGTCGAAATACTTTGCACAAATTTACAGAGCCCGGTATGGAGCTGCCATATTGGTGTACCTCGGAAAATAGTGTAAACATCTGGAACTTACTTTGGCTATTTACGCGACTGATTATCTGAACTAATCAAGCACACATTCAAAATAAGCACTTTTCCAAATACTTCAACTTCTAAAAAGGCCAAAAATCACGAGATAAGTATACATTTTTCGACAAACGCGTTCATGGCTTTATATCTCACGCACCGCCATAACCGTCTGAAATTTAAAATGTGCTTGTTTTCAGACAAAGCAAGCTATTGAGCTGAAAAGTTGTCAATAGATATAAATTTACCCCCTCTTATGCCTGATGAGCATAAAAACTTTGGCGGCTCTTTAGTTTTAAATTTTAGAAAATGACGATTTCACGGGCAAACGAAGAATTCTCTCTTGCCCTAAAGGTAATAGCGTGACGCGTGACAGGTTAGGAAATGAGATTCAAATTTCTTGAACTACCGCTGAACTGATTGACTTTTAGAAACAACGCTTTCTTCACGTCTACGGTCAGGCTACCTCAAGACAGAGAGCTGTACGCAAATCACACCATTCTAATAGCCAGAGAGCCATGTCTATCCTCGTTGAGAAAAACTGGCAAACGGTAAGACCGACTATCAGAGAAAGAAGCAAGTTTATGTTCAACAATGAACTCTTCAGCGATGTGAAGTTTGTTGCTCGAGGGGCCAATGGCGAAAGTGAAAGTAAACAAGTGATTCCCGCTCACAAGTTTGTGCTGTCGATTAGCAGTCCTGTATTTGAAGCCATGTTTTACGGTGAGCTGGCGGAGACTACAGACTCTATTGAACTGCCTGACTGTGAATACGAGAGTCTGTTGGAGCTGTTTCGCTACATTTACAGCGATGAAGTGAACTTGAGCGGAAGTAATTTGATGGGAGTGCTGTATTTGGCGAAGAAATACATGGTGCCTTCACTGGCTGATAAATGTGCGGAATATCTGCAGGATAACTTAGATCCATCGAATGTTTTCGACATCTTGCCCCAAGCACAGAAATATGAAGAGAAAAATCTGGTGGATCAATGCTGGAAAGTAATCGATAAACGAACAGAAGAGGCTCTGAAATCAGATGGATTCGCGACAATTGAGAGGTCCTTACTTGAAACAGTAGTCGCGCGCGACACTTTGAATATTCAAGAGCTAGAGTTGTTCAAAGCAGTGAATTTATGGGCGACAAAGAGATGTGAAGAACAAGGCTTATCGACAGGTGGAAGTGAAAAAAGAAGAATTCTCGGAGAACGGATTGTGAAAGGAATACGTTTTCCAGTGATGACCCAATATGAATTTGCTGCTGTTGTTCTTGACTGCAAGATACTGACACAGGACGAGACTTCTAGCCTAGTTAAATATTTGAATTCAGTTCCAGACACCCAGGTAGTATTTCCAGAGGCTAAACGAACTGGTTTGGAATTGTTCCAGCGTTGTTGCAGATTTGGTTCCGTGGCTCACACTGGCTCAGGTTATCCTTATTCACCTGATAAAAAAGACTGTCTTTTTTTTGAGGTCGACAAAGACATCTCCTTACTTGGAGTAACACTCTGCGGAAGCAGAAATTGTGAATATTCTGTTGTTCTTCGTTTATATCATGACCGTGGTGGATTCTTTGATGATGTCTGTACCACAAGAGGAAAATTTTCTTCAAAGTGTATAAAATCAATGCCAGTTTCTTACTACGGTTTCGATGTTTTCTTCGGCAGTCCAGTTGACATAAAGAAAGGTGTCAGTTACCATCTGGACGCTACCATTTCTGGCTCTGCCAACTCTTGTTTTGGTCAAAATGGTCAACCTTCTGTTGTTTGTTCAGGGGTTAAATTTGATTTTGAAAGAGGTTTTGGTATTGGTAATGAAACGACAGCTGAACGGGGACAATTTCCAGGGTTTCTTTTTATTGTAAAATAAATGGTTAATTAAATAATTGAACAATTCCTGCTCCGACTGCCAGGTAGTCAGGAAGAAACGGCACTCAGCTTTGAAATGCATCACCAATGTTCAGTAAGTTTGTCTACTCAGAGGCTTTCAATTCGACCTAAATTTGAAGCAGCGAGGAAGTTATTATGGACTTTGAAAAGATATATTTTGAACATTTCGACATCGTGATGTAAAGTCTGTGTTAATACAAGAGAGGACGCTATGGCCAGTGCTTATTTTAATAGGGGTTCTTATAATTATATAATGTAGAATTGATTGTTTCTTCGTTAATTTTGCAAGTGCATGTAATTAATTGTAATTTAGTAGTTGCAACTAGAATATTCTACAATATTAATATAAGTGAATTATATCGACATTTGATTCCTGAATGCCAATTCAGTACTTAACAAATGGCTTGCATGCTTGCTTTCGATATATAATTTCTTCATTTTTGCTTATTTTATTGAACACATTTTTTATCATTTTATTGAATAGTTTTCCTGTCGAATAAAGTGCAACAAACACTGAAACTGGCTCCAGGTCACTTTGATCACATAAATAGCACGTGATTCCGGTTTTGCTTACGAATGAGAGGTTGTCTAATATAGACAAACTGATACGTTGCGAGAAAAACCTGAGTCGCAATCCTCGTGGTTTAACCGACCGTAAAAATTCAAAACTGCACCAGACAACGGGACCAACTTAACTACATTTGTAGTAAAATATTTTTAAGTCATATCAGAGCGAGGATATAACGACCGTAGAAAACGTCTTTGGTTCGCATATTGTACGATTCGTAGATTCAGTCCAAACGATCCGTATATGAATCAAAAACTGACTTTGCACGTTGTACAAACTCTATATACAGATCATTCATCAGGGTACCAAAACGGGGGGTAGGAGGGGTACCTGGAGCCCTGGTGCCTGAACGTTTTGCGTGTGGGGCCCGGAGCCCCATCATTTCACGGCCTGGAGATCTGATCTTGCTGTGGAGCCTGGAGTCCAAATTAATGGAATCTAGTAGGGAGACAGTGTAACAGATAAGAGAAACACGCATTTTGTATCACATTCCAAATGTGTTTCTCTGTTTTCTGGAGTTTACTTGCCTCCCATTTAATTTAGTTAAAATCTTTGTTCATTAAAGTGAGAAATCAGTTATCAAAAAAATCATTAAAGAGAAGTGCAACAGATAAGAGAAACAGGAATTTTGTATCACATTCCACATGTATCACATTTCTTGTTTTTCTGAAGTTTGCTTGCCTCCTATTTAATTCAGTTAAACTCTTTGTTCATTAAGATGAGAGTTGACCGAAAAAAAATCAGTTATCAGAAAAACATTAAATAGACTACCACGTTGCATTGGATTAAAGGACTTAAAAGGGTCAGCCACATATTGCAAATAGTCAGTTAAGTGGCTGTTAATAATTAACTGAAGGCCTTAAATGGATAAAACCTCTCCTAGTTGACCCCTTTTAGAGAAAAAAAGCGTATGATTAAATGCTAAACCCTTATTTTCTTGAAAGTCTTTGTTTTGTACTGTTTATCACCATACAAAGCAAGCATCTTAATACCTTGTAAGCAACTGCAAATGGAAATTAATTTCAGTGTATTCATTTATAATATCTACCAACGTACCTTACAAATCCAGGCGAAAACGAGCTCGTATTGTCCTTCCAATGTGTCACGACGAATTGGTGGCAATTTACTCCGGGAAATAAGTAAGCACATATGTTTATACTTGAAAGTCTAGGGTTTAAAATTTTGCCATGCTTAATTATAATTACAGAATACCAGGGAGAATGCAATATTCGAGTCAGACACTAAATATTACAAAAATATCAAATACCATTTACCCGGCGTTCAGTTGGCTGTCTGCTTCCTCCGCAAGCATGATTGCTACCCGGGGAGGGGGGAGGGGGAATTCCTCTATAAAAAGGACCGTCGGAAATTTTGAAAAGAAAATTAAACCCTAAGAGGTCCCAAGGTACTGTTTTGTGGGCATGGCTTGAATTCGTTTCACACCTAAGAGGTACCAATTTTAAAACAACACATTACCTCCTGTAATATTTTTTCGGCAAAATACCCTGAAAGGTAGCGCGAAAGCTCTTTTTGTGGATTTTTTGAACCTGAATATCCTAGCTAAGAGACACCAAACACCGCATTTTTAAACCTTAAATTAAAAGGTACGAAGAGCACCCCCGCTCTTTTTATATGGGAGACCCCCCAGGGATTGTTAGCACTAGTTGCCACCGCTAGATTCATCCGCGAGCTACATGCAGCCCAAGCTCAGTACGCGAGCGTCGTTATCACTTCAGAGATACCCCGGTAGTTTCGCTACAAAGCCGTTTCGCTATAAGTTATAAGCTAAATTAAATTCTCCCTGTGGCCTGAAGCGCATGGCGTTGAATTCAGGATCGCATGTAACAGAGTGTCAAATTGTAAATGATCAAATATTCACCGATCACAGAATTAATAGAAAACTCAGTGTGATGGTTTTGGCCTAAACAAAACATAAACAGCAAGAATATTAAACTAAAAAGGTTGAAGTAATAATATTTCAACCGAAAAAGTTTATTTTCGACGAATTTCAAACGAGTAATAAAGGCTAAAACCTTTTTGTCTGTAACTTGACTACAAATGTCAGTTGTCAGTTAAATTTTCGAGTAGTTTTCAGTTCTCATTTTTTTTCCGCCATTTTTTTGTCAGTTAACCCCACCCAGACCCTCAGAGGAGTGGTGTCGGGTGGAGTGGAGTAGAGTCCGGTTTTTAGCAAGGGTGGTGTGGTGGAATATAGCGAAGTTGGGGCGTGCTGTGGTGTAGGGTGGCGAAATGTAGTGCAGTGCAGGGGTGGTTCGGTATGGTGAGGGGTGGTGTACTTTAAGCTGGCCAAGAAAGAAATGCTGCGTAGTAGAGGCTGAATTTTCATTCCTTTGATTACTGCACCGTTGAAGCTTTTCCTACATCTCTCGCTAAGTCTTATGTACAAGAAGCGAATAGGAATAGTTCTTTGAAATCTCTAGGCTACTGGCAGCCGGTCATTCCTCTTCAGCAACGGTTAGACGAGTGCCGTTATCCAACAAGCGTAGAATTTATTTTCCGTTCAGCCGGGCATTAACGCACCGCATTTTTAGTTGATACAATTTAGGTACCCTATCTAAGGATCGCACCATGATCACAATGCCAACAGGAGCACAAATGATAATCTATATAAGGATCGGGAACCTCAAAAACTATGTTCTATCCCGCGGCACATACCCATATGGCCCATATATTGGAGTACCTTACCCCACCCCCCCCCCCCCAAGAGGGGGTTTCACCCCTACATTTGGAATCGATTTTGTACACACGTGTAGTCGCTGCATTAGTCTGGCAAACGATGGAAAGAGCACAATGACTTTGAAACGTACAGCTGAACAATCTTGATATAATTAGGACTCTCGTGAAAGTTGAGACGATAAAAGTTAATTGTATAGCTGTCGTTTCTGATTTTTTTGTGTTTTATCAGTGGCAGAAAAAATATCGAGGCTGAAATTTGCGAAATTTTAAGAATATTTTAAGAATAACCCCGAGGCTCAGATTTGGGAAAGAATATAATTTTGTGCGTTGAGCGCAATACAACGCATGCTTATATGTTTTTTTAACTTAACCATAAAAACGTTTTTCCTTTCTCTAAACGGGATAACTGGCCAAAAAAACAACCGTGACTAGCTGTATGCTCGATGCTGACAACATTTCTCCAATGCGTGTCATATCACGCTCTATTGTCTGCGGTCTGGCTCCAAAATTACTTTAACGCTATCAAAGTCATGAGGGGACAGATAATCTGACGTTGCGTTTACATAGTCCTTGTTGTATTCCTACTGATCTAAGGGTATTCACAAGAATATTTTCAGCCTAAAATCGGCAGAAAAATAAGAATATTTAACCTGGGCCGGAAAAACAATATTCTTATTTGAAAAAGAGTGTTGTTGTCTGAGGTTTGTTATAGAAGTCAGTAAACTGAAAAGGCTCAGAATTTATCTCATTCCAAGTGCCCTGGCCTGCGGCTAAATATCATATTTTAGAACAGAATGTTCTGGAACAAGTGTTCCCGTCAGAGGCCTGTCAAATCCGGCAGAAAAGAAACAAATGATTTTTCCAATCCTTGGTGACCAACCACTCCTTTTGAGAGACTTTCTTGGAACAGAAGACCAAAACGAGAATCAATAATTATCATGACCACTTATTTTTAAAATTGCTAACCACTCGTTAATATCTGGTTTTAATCGCGGGTCGAACTCGCCTGAATAAGCTGATATCATATAAACAACACGGTCTGTCGAGTCACCTTATGACTCTGTTAAAGCAAGAAAAACAACTCAAAATCTGTTTCTTACTTCATGCTACGCCTTTTCATTGAAATAAGTAATTACCACCAGCTACGCAAGTTGGGTAGATTGTTTCAGACGCTCGGTCAGTTGAGAAGCAAACTGGTTTGCCGTCTATTTTGTCCGTATACCTCATACTCTCTTGCCCTGAGGTATAATCCTGACGCGTGACAGGTTAGTAAATGAGATTCAAATTTCTTGAACTACCGCTGAACTGATTGACGTTTAGGAACAACGCTTTCTTCACGTCTACAGTCAGGCTACTTCGAGACAGAGAGCTGTACGTAAATCACACCATTCTTAGCCAGAGAGCCATGTCTATCCTCGTTGAGAAAAACTGGCAAACAGTAAGACCGACGATCAGAGAAAGAAACAAGTTTATGTTCAACAACGAACTCCTCAGCGACGTGAAGTTTGTTGCTCGAGGGGTCAATGGCGAAAGTGAAAGCAAACAAGTGATTCCTGCTCACAAGTTTGTGCTGTCGATTAGCAGTCCTGTATTTGAAGCCATGTTTTACGGTGAGCTGGCGGAGACTACAGACTCTATTGAACTGCCTGAATGTAAACACGAGAGTCTGTTGGAGTTGTTTCGTTACATGTACAGCGATGAAGTAAACTTGAGCGGAAGTAATTTGATGGGAGTGCTGTATTTGGCGAAGAAATACATGGTGCCTTCACTGGCTGATAAATGTGCAGAATATCTACAGGATAATTTAGATCCATCGAATGTTTTCGACATCTTGCCCCAAGCACAGAAATATGAACAGGAAAAACTGGTGGATCAATGCTGGAAAGTAATCGATGAACAGACAGAAGAGGCTCTGAAATCAGATGGATTTGCGACAATTGAGAGGTCCTTACTTGAAACAGTAGTCGCGCGCGACACTTTGAATATTCAAGAGATAGAGTTGTTCAAAGCAGTGAATTTGTGGGCGACAAAGAGATGCGAAGAAGCAGGCTTATCGACAGATGGAAGTGAAAAAAGAAGAATTCTCGGAGAACGGATTGTGAAAGGAATACGCTTTCCAGTGATGACCCAATATGAATTTGTTTCGGTAGTTCTTGACTGCAAGATACTGACACAGGACGAGACTTCTAGCGTAGTTAAATATTTGCATTCAGTTCCAGACACTCAAGTAGTATTTCCAGAGGCTAAACGAACTGGTTTGGAATCGTTCCAGCGTTGTTGCAGATTTGGTTCCGTGGCTCACACTGGCTCAGGTTATCCTTATTCACCTCATAAACGAGACTGTCTTTATTTTGAGGTCGACAAAGACATCTCCTTACTTGGAGTAACACTCTGCGGAAGCAGAAATTGTGAATATTCTGTTGCTCTACATTTAGAACGGTTCGAAAATTGGTTCTATCGTGATGTCTGTACCACAAGAGGAAAATTTTCTTCAAAGTGTATAAAATCAATGCCAGTTTCTTACTACGGTTTCGATGTTTTCTTCGACAGTCCAGTTGTCATAAAGGGGGGTGTCAGATACCATCTGGAAGCTAGCATTTCTGGCTCTGCCAACTCTTGTTTTGGTCAAAATGGTCAACTTTCTGTTGTTTGTTCAGAGGTTAAGTTTGGAGACAGTTCTTACAGTAGTAATGGAACGACAGCTGATCGAGGACAATTTTCAGGGTTTCTTTTTATTGTAAAATGAATGGTTAATTAAATAATTAAACGATTCCATCTCGACTAACAGATAGTCAGGAAGAAACGACTCTCAGTTTTGAAATACATCACCCATGTTCAGTATAAATGTCAATTCAGAGGCTTTCAATTCAACCTAAATTTGAAGCAGCTAGGGGAACAAAGTCTGTTAATTAATACAAGAGAGCACGTTAAGGCCAGTGCTTACTTAACTAGGGGTTCTTATATAATGTAGAATTATTGTTTCTTCGTTAATTTTGCAATTGCATGTAATTTTGTAACTTAGTAGTTGCAACTAGAATAGTCTACAATATTAATATAAATGAATTACATCGAGATTTGATTCCTGAATGCCATGCAATTCAGTACTTAACTAATGGCTTGTATACTTGCGTTGGATAGATAATTACTTCATTTTTGCCTATTTTATTGAACACATTTTTGATCATTTTATTGAATAGTTTTTCTGTCGAATAAAGCGCAACAAACACTGAAACTGGCTCAACATCACTTTGATCACATAAATCTGAGCACGTGATTCCGTTCCTGTTTTTAATTTGCCAAACAGACCGACATTGCTTACAAATGAGAGGCTGTCTATTACAGACAAATTGATACGTTGCGAGAAAAACCTGAGTCACAATCCTCGTGGTTTAACCGACCGCAGAGATCGAAATTTGCGATGCAAAAACTGCACTAGACAAAGGGACCAACTTAACCACATTTATGTTAAAACATTTTAAAGTCATTTCAGAGCGAGGATATAACGATGGTAGAAAATGTTTTTGGTTCGTATACTGTACCATTCGAAGATTCAATCTGAACGTTCCATATATGGATCAAACACTGACTTTGCACGTTATACAAACTCTATATACAGATCATTCATCAGGGTCCCAAAACGGGGGGTAGGAGGGGTACCTGGAGACCTGGTGCCTGAACGTTTTGCGTGTTGGGCCCGGAGCCCCATCATTTCACGGCCTGGAGATCTGATCTTTTTTAGGTACGGTGTCCGGAGCCATGAAAGTCTTGCTGTGGAGCCTGGAGTCCAAATTAATGGAATCTAGTAGGGAGACAGTGTAACAGATAAGAGAAACACGCATTATGTATCACATTCCAAATGTGTTTCTCTGTTTTCTGGAGTTTACTTGCCTCCCATTTAATTTAGCTAAAATCTTTGTTCATTAAAGTGAGAAATCAGTTATCAAAAAATTCATTAAAGAGAAGCGCAACAGATAAGAGAAAGAGGCATTTTGTATCACATTCCACATGTATCACATTTCTTGTTTTTCTGAAGTTTGCTTGCCTCCTATTTAATTCAGTTAAAGTCTTTGTTCATTAAGATGAGAGTTGACCGAAAAAAACCAGTTATAAAAAAAACATTAAATAGACTACCACGTTGCATTGGATCAAAGGACTTAAAAGGGTCAGCCACATATTGCACCCCTTGATTTGCAAATAGTCAGTTAAGTGGCTGTTAATAATTAACTGAAGGCCTTAACTGGATAACACCTCTCCTGGTTGACCCCTTTTATAGAAAAAAAGCATATGATTAAATGCTACACCCTTATTTTCTTAAAAGTCTTTGTTTTCTACTGTTCATCACCATATAAAGCAAGTATCTTTAAAATATCTAACAAGCAACTGCTAATGAAAATTAATAGGTACCTAAATTTCAATATCCTCATTTATGATGTCTACTGATGTACTTTACAAATCCAGGCGAAAACGAGCTCATATTCTCCTTCAGGGACAAGGGCACGACCTACCACTGTGTCGGGAATATTGGAAAGAAAATTAACCCCTAAGAGCTCCCAAATTACTGTTTTGTGGGCATGGCTTGAATTTGTTTTCACCCCTAAGAGATACCAATTCTAAAACAACACATTACCTCCTGTAATATTTTTTCGGCAAAATACCCTAAAAGGTAGCGCGAAAGTTTCCTTTGTGGATTTTTTGAGGCTGAATGCCCTAGCTAAGAGACACCAAAGCCGCATTTTTAAACCTTAAATTAAAAGGTACGACGAGCACCCATATGGGAGACCCCCCAGGGATTGCTAGCACTAGTTGCCACCACTAGATTCATCCGCGAGCTACGTGCAGCTCAAGCTCAGTACGCGAGCGTCCTTATCACTTCAGAGATACACGGGTAACTTCGCTACAAAGCCTTTTCGCTCTAAATTAAGCTAAATTAAATTCTCCCTGTGGCCTGAAGCGCATGGCCTTGAATTCAGGATTGCATGTAACAGAGTGTCAAATTGTAAGTGATCAAATATTCACAGACTTAAATAGAAACCTCAGTGTGATGGTTTTGGCCTAAACAAAATGTAAACAGCAAGAATATTAAACTAAAAAGGTTGAAGTAATAATATTTCAACCGAAAAAAGTCATTTTCGACGAATTTCAAACGAGTAATAAAGGCTAAAACCTTTTTGTCTGTAACTTGACTACAAATGTCAGTTGTCAGTTAAATTTTCGAGTAGTTTTCAGTTCTCATTTTTTCTTCCGCCATTTCTTGTCAGTTAACCCCACCCAGACCCTCAGAGGAGTGGTGTCGGGTGGAGTGGAGTAGAGTCCGGTTTTTAGCAAGGGTGGTGTGGTGGAATATAGCGAAGTTGGGGCGTGCTGTGGTGTAGGGTGGCGAAATGTAGTGCAGTGCAGGGGTGGTTCGGTATGGTGAGGGGTGGTGTACTTTAAGCTGGCCAAGAAAGAAATGCTGCGTAGTAGAGGCTGAATTTTCATTCCTTTGATTACTGCACCGTTGAAGCTTTTCCTACATCTCTCGCTAAATGTTATGTACAAGAAGCGAATAGGAATAGTTCTCTGAAATCTCTAGGCTACTGGCAGCCGGTCATTCCTCTTCGGCAACGGTTAGACGAGTGCCGTTATCCAACAAGCGTAGAATTTATTTTCCGTTCAGCCGGGCATTAACGCACCGCATTTTTAGCTGATACAATTTAGGTACCCTATCTAAGGATCGCACCATGATCACAATGCCAACAGGAGCACAAATGATAATCTATATAAGAATCGGGAACCTCAAACACTATGTCCTATCCCGCGGCACATACCCATATGGCCCATATATTGGAGTACCTTACCCCACCCCCCCCCCAAGAGGGGGTTTCACCCCTACATTTGGAATCGATTTTGTACACACGTGTAGTCGCTGCATTAGTCTGGCAAACGATGGAAAGAGCACAATGACTTTGAAACGTACAGCTGAACAATCTTGATATAATCTTGACTCTCGTGAAAGTTGAGACGATAAAAGTTAATTGTATAGCTGTCGTTTCTGATTTTTTTGTGTTTTATCAGTGGCAGAAAAAATATCGAGGCTGAAATTTGCGAAATTTTAAGAATATTTTAAGAATAACCCCGAGGCTCAGATTTGGGAAAGAATATAATTTTGTGCGTTGAACGCAATACAACGCATGCTTATATGTTTTTTTAACTTAGCCATAAAAACATTTTTCCTTTCTCTAAACGGGATAACTGGCCAAAAAAACAACCGTGACTAGCTGTATGCTCGATGCTGACAACATTTCTCCAATGCGTGTCATATCACGCTCTATTGTCTGCGGTCTGGCTCCAAAATTACTTTAACGCTATCAAAGTCATGAGGGGACAGATAATCTGACGTTGCGTCTACATAGTCCTTGTTGTATTCCTACTGATCTAAGGGTATTCACAAGAATATTTTCAGCCTAAAATCGGCAGAAAAATAAGAATATTTAACCTGGGCCGGAAAAACAATATTCTTATTTGAAAAAGAGTGTTGTTGTTTGAGGTTTGTTATAGAAGTCAATAAACTGAAAAGGTTCAGAATTTATCTCATTCCAAGTGCCCTGGCCTGCAGCTAAATATCATGTTTTTAGAACAGAATGTTCTGGAACAAGTGTTCCCGTCAGAGGCCTGTCAAATCCGGCAGAAAAGAAACAAATGATTTTTCCAATCCTTGGTGACCAACCACTCCTTTTGAGAGACTTTCTTGGAACAGAAGACCAAAACGAGAATCAATAATTATCATGAACACTTATTTTTAAAATTGCTAACCACTCGTTAATATCTGGTTTTAATCGCGGGTCGGACTCGCCTGAATAAGCTGATATCATATAAACAACACGGTCTGTCGAGTCACCTTATGACTCTGTTAAAGCAAGAAAAACAACTCAAAATCTGTTTCTTACTTCATGCTACGCCTTTTCATTGAAATAAGTAATTACCACCAGCTACGCAAGTTGGGTAGATTGTTTCAGATGCTCGGTCAGTTGAGAAGCAAACTGGTTTGCCGTCTATTGTGTCCGTATACCTCATACTCTCTTGCCCTGAGGTATAATCCTGACGCGTGACAGGTTAGTAAATGAGATTCAAATTTCTTGAACTACCGCTGAACTGATTGACTTTTAGGAACAACGCTTTCTTCGCGTCTACAGTCAGCTACTTCGAGACAGAGAGCTGTACGTAAATCACACCATTCTTAGCCAGAGAGCCATGTCTATCCTCGTTGAGAAAAACTGGCAAACAGTAAGACCGACGATCAGAGAAAGAAACAAGTTTATGTTCAACAACGAACTCCTCAGCGATGTGAAGTTTGTTGCTCGAGGGGTCAATGGCGAAAGTGACAGTAAACAAGTGATTCCTGCTCACAAGTTTGTGCTGTCGATTAGCAGTCCTGTATTTGAAGCCATGTTTTACGGTGAGCTGGCGGAGACTACAGACTCTATTGAACTGCCTGACTGTGAACACGAGAGTCTGTTGGAGTTGTTTCGTTACATGTACAGCGATGAAGTAAACTTGAGCGGAAGTAATTTGATGGGAGTGCTGTATTTGGCGAAGAAATACATGGTGCCTTCACTGGCTGATAAATGTGCAGAATATCTACAGGATAATTTAGATCCATCGAATGTTTTCGACATCTTGCCCCAAGCACAGAAATATGAACAGGAAAAACTGGTGGATCAATGCTGGAAAGTAATCGATGAACAGACAGAAGAGGCTCTGAAATCAGATGGATTTGCGACAATTGAGAGGTCCTTACTTGAAACAGTAGTCGCGCGCGACACTTTGAATATTCAAGAGATAGAGTTGTTCAAAGCAGTGAATTTGTGGGCGACAAAGAGATGCGAAGAAGCAGGCTTATCGACAGATGGAGGTGAAAAAAGAAGAATTCTCGGAGAACGGATTGTGAAAGGAATACGCTTTCCAGTGATGACCCAATATGAATTTGTTTCGGTAGTTCTTGACTGCAAGATACTGACACCAGACGAGACTTCTAGCGTAGTTAAATACTTGCATTCAGTTCCAGACACTCAAGTAGTATTTCCAGAGGCTAAACGAACTGGTTTGGAATCGTTCCAGCGTTGTTGCAGATTTGGTTCCGTGGTTCACACTGGCTCAGGTTATCCTTATTCACCTGGTAAACGAGACTGTCTTTATTTTGAGGTCGACAAAGACATCTCCTTACTTGGAGTAACACTCTGCGGAAGCAGAAATTGTGAATATTCTGTTGCTCTACATTTAGAACGGTTCGAAAATTGGTTCTATCGTGATGTCTGTACCACAAGAGGAAAATTTTCTTCAAAGTGTATAAAATCAATGCCAGTTTCTTACTACGGTTTCGATGTTTTCTTCGACAGTCCAGTTGTCATAAAGGGGGGTGTCAGATACCATCTGGAAGCTTACATTTCTGGCTCTGCCAACTCTTGTTTTGGTCAAAATGGTCAACTTTCTGTTGTTTGTTCAGAGGTTAAGTTTACGTTTGGAGACAGTTCTTTCAGTAGTAATGGAACGACAGCTGATCGAGGACAATTTTCAGGTTTTCTTTTTATTGTAAAATAAATGGTCAATTAAATAATTAAACGATTCCATCTCGACTGCCAGGTACTCAGGAAGAAACGACTTTCAGTTTTGAAATACATCACCCATGTTCAGTATAATTGTCAATTCAGAAGTTTGAAGCAGCTAGGAAATTTGAAACAGCTAAGAAAACAAAGTCTTTGTTAATTAATACAAGAGAGGACGTTAAGGCTAGTGCTTACTTAACTAGGGGTTCTTATATAATGTAGAATTATTGTTTCTTCGTTAATTTTGCAATTGCATGTAATTTTGTAATTTCGTAGTTGCAACTAGAATAGTCTACAATATTTATATAATTGAATTATATCGAGATTTGATTCCTGAATGCCATGCAATTCAGTACTTAACTAATGGCTTGTATACTTGCGTTGGATAGATAATTACTTCATTTTTGCCTATTTTATTGAACACATTTTTGATCATTTTATTGAATAGTTTTTCTGTCGAATAAAGCGCAACAAACACTGAAACTGGCTCAAAATCACTTTGATCACATAAATCTGAGCACGTGATTCCGTTCCTGTTTTTAATTTGCCAAACAGACCGACATTGCTTACAAATGAGAGGCTGTCTATTACAGACAAACTGATACGTTGCGAGAAAAACCTGAGTCACAATCCTCGTGGTTTAACCGACCGCAGAGATCGAAATTTGCGATGCAAAAACTGCACTAGACAAAGGGACCAACTTAACCACATTTATAATAAAACAGTTTTAAGTCATATCAGAGCGAGGATATAACGATGTTAGATAATGTTTTTGGTTCGTATACTGTACCATTCGAAGATTCAATCTGAACGTTCCATATATGGATCAAAAACTGACTTTGCACGTTGTACAAACTCTATATACAGATCATTCATCAGGGTCCCAAAACGGGGGGTAGGAGGGGTACCTGGAGCCCTGGTGCCTGAACGTTTTGTGTGTGGGGCCCGGAGCCCCATCATTTCACGGCCTGGAGATCTGATCTTTTTTAGGTACGGTGTCCGGAGCCATGAAAGTCTTGCTGTGGAGCCTGGAGTCCAAATTAATGGAATCTAGTAGGGAGACAGTGTAACAGATAAGAGAAACACGCATTATGTATCACATTCCAAATGTGTTTCTCTGTTTTCTGGAGTTTACTTGCCTCCCATTTAATTTAGCTAAAATCTTTGTTCATTAAAGTGAGAAATCAGTTATCAAAAAAATCATTAAAGAGAAACGCAACAGATAAGAGAAAGAGGCATTTTGTATCACATTCCACGTGTATCACATTTCTTGTTTTTCTGAAGTTTGCTTGCCTCCTATTTAATTCAGTTAAAGCCTTTGTTCATTAAGATGAGAGTTGACCGAAAAAAAAATCAGTTATCAGAAAAACATTAAATACACTACCACGTTGCATTGGATTAAAGGACTTTAAAGGGTCAGCCACATATTGCACCCCTTGATTTGCATATAGTCAGTTAAGTGGCTGTTAATAATTAACTGAAGGCCTTAAATGGATAAAACCTCTCCTAGTTGACCCCTTTTAGAGAAAAAAAGCATATGATTAAATGCAAAACCCCAATTTTCTTGAAAGTCTTTGTTTTGTACTGTTTAACACCATACAAAGCAAGCGTCTTAATACCTTGTAAGCAACTGCAAATGGAAATTAATTTCAGTGTATTCATTTATAATATCTACCAACGTACCTTACAAATCCAGGCGAAAACGAGCTCGTATTGTCCTTCCAATGTGTCACGACGAATCGGTAGCAATTTACTCGGGGAAATAAGTAAGCACATATGTTTATACTTGAAAGTCTAGGGTTTAAAATTTTGCCATGCTTAATTATAATTACAGAATACCAGGGAGAATGCAATATTCGAGTCAGACACTAAATATTACAAAAATATCAAATACCATCTACCCGGCGTTCAGTTGGCTGTCTGCTTCCCCCGCAAGCATGATTGCTACCCGGGGAGGGGGGAGGGGGAATTCCTCTATAAAAAGGACCGTCGAAAATTTTGAAAAGAAAATTAAACCCTAAGAGGTCCCAAGGTACTGTTTTGTGGGCATGGCTTGAATTCGTTTCACACCTGAGAGATACCAATTTTAAAACAACACATTACCTCCTGTAATATTTTTTCGGCAAAATACCCTAAAAGGTAGCGCGAAAGCTCTTTTTGTGGATTTTTTGAACCTGAATATCCTAGCTAAGAGACACCAAAAACCGCATTTTTAAACCTTAAATTAAAAGGTACGAAGAGAACCCCTGCTCTTTTTATATGGGAGACCCCCCAGGGATTGTTAGCGCTAGTTACGACCGCTAGATTCATCCGCGAGCTACATGCAGCCCAAGCTCAGTACGCGAGCGTCGTTATCACTTCAGAGATACCCCGGTAGTTTCGCTACAAAGCCGTTTCGCTATAAGTTATAAGCTAAATTAAATTCTCCCTGTGGCCTGAAGCGCATGGCGTTGAATTCAGGATCGCATGTAACAGAGTGTCAAATTGTAAATGATCAAATATTCACCGATCACAGAATTAATAGAAAACTCAGTGTGATGGTTTTGGCCTAAACAAAACATAAACAGCAAGAATATTAAACTAAAAAGGTTGAAGTAATAATATTTCAACCGAAAAAGTTTATTTTCGACGAATTTCAAACGAGTAATAAAGGCTAAAACCTTTTTGTCTGTAACTTGACTACAAATGTCAGTTGTCAGTTAAATTTTCGAGTAGTTTTCAGTTCTCATTTTTTTTCCCGCCATTTTTTGTCAGTTAACCCCACCCAGACCCTCAGAGGAGTGGTGTCGGGTGGAGTGGAGTAGAGTCCGGTTTTTAGCAAGGGTGGTGTGGTGGAATATAGCGAAGTTGGGGCGTGCTGTGGTGTAGGGTGGCGAAATGTAGTGCAGTGCAGGGGTGGTTCGGTATGGTGAGGGGTGGTGTACTTTTGGGTGGCCAAGAAAGAAATGCTGCGTAGTAGAGGCTGAATTTTCATTCCTTTGATTACTGCACCGTTGAAGCTTTTCCTACATCTCTCGCTAAATGTTATGTACAAGAAGCGAATAGGAATAGTTCTCTGAAATCTCTAGGCTACTGGCAGCCGGTCATTCCTCTTCGGGAACGGTTAGACGAGTGCCGTTATCCAACAAGCGTAGAATTTATTTTCCGTTCAGCCGGGCATTAACGCACCGCATTTTTAGTTGATACAATTTAGGTACCCTATCTAAGGATCGCACCATGATCACAATGCCAACAGGAGCACAAATGATAATCTATATAAGGATCGGGAACCTCAAAAACTATACCCTATCCCGCGGCACATACCCATATGGCCCATATATTGGAGTAACTTACCCCACCCCACCCCCCCCCCCACAAGAGGGGGTTTCACCTCTACATTTGGAATCGATTTTGTACACACGTGTAGTCGCTGCATTAGTCTGGCAAACGATGGAAAGAGCACAATGACTTTGAAACGTACAGCTGAACAATCTTGATATAATCTTGACTCTCGTGAAAGTTGAGACGATAAAAGTTAATTGTATAGCTGTCGTTTCTGATTTTTTTGTGTTTTATCAGTGGCAGAAAAAATATCGAGGCTGAAATTTGCGAAATTTTAAGAATATTTTAAGAATAACCCCGAGGCTCAGATTTGGGAAAGAATATAATTTTGTGCGTTGAACGCAATACAACGCATGCTTATTTGTTTTTTTAACTTAACCATATAAACATTTTTCCTTTCTCTAAACGGGATAACTGGCCAAAAAACAACCGTGACTAGCTGTATGCTCGATGCTGACAACATTTCTCCAATGCGTTTCATATCACGCTCTGTTGTCTGCGGTCTGGCTCCAAAATTACTTTAACGCTATCAAAGTCACGCATGAAAGAACAAATAAGCTGAAGTTGCGTCCACATCATCCACTTTGTATTCCTATAATCTAAGGCTATTCACAAGAATATTTACAGCCTAAAATCGGCAGAAAAATAAGAATATTTAACCTGGGCCGGAAAAAACAATATTCTTATTTGAAAAAGAGTGTTGTCTGAGGTTTGTTATAGAAGTCAATAAACTGAAAAGGTTCAGAATTTATCTCATCCCAAGTGCCCTGGCCTGCAGCTAAATATCATGTTTTTAGAACAGAATGCTCTGGAACAAGTGTTCCCGTCAGAGGCCTGTCAAATCCGGCAAAAAGGAAACAAATGATTTTTCCTATGCTTGGTGACCAACCACTCCTTTTGAGAGACTTTCTTGGAACAGAAGACCAAAACGAGAATCAATAATTATCATGACCACTTATTTTTAAAATTGCTAACCACTCGTTAATATCTGGTTTTAATCGCGGGTCGGACTCGCCTGAATAAGCTGATATCATATAAACAACACGGTCTGTCGAGTCACCTTATGACTCTGTTAAAGCAAGAAAAACAACTCAAAATCTGTTTCTTACTTCATGCTACGCCTTTTCATTGAAATAAGTAATTACCACCAGCTACGCAAGTTGGGTAGATTGTTTCGGACGCTCGGTCAGTTGAGAAGCAAACTGGTTTGCCGTCTTTTTTGTCCGTATACCTCATACTCTCTTGCCCTGAGGTATAATCGTGATGCGTGACAAGTTGGTAAATGAGATTCAAATTTCTTGAACTACCGCTGAACTGATTGACTTTTAGGAACAACGCTTTCTTCACGTCTACAGTCAGGCTACTTCGAGACAGAGAGCTGTACGTAAATCACACCATTCTTAGCCAGAGAGTCATGTCTATCCTCATTGAGAAAAACTGCCAAACAGTAAGACCGACGATCAGAGAAAGAAACAAGTTTATGTTCAACAACGAACTCCTCAGCGATGTGAAGTTTCTTGCTCGAGGGGTCAATGGCGAAAGTGAAAGTAAACAAGTGATTCCTGCTCACAAGTTTGTGCTGTCGATTAGCAGTCCTGTATTTGAAGCCATGTTTTACGGTGAGCTGGCAGAGACTACAGACTCTATTGAACTGGCTGACTGTGAATACGAGAGTCTGTTGGAGTTGTTTCGTTACATGTGCAGCGATGAAGTGAACTTGAGCGGAAGTAATTTGATGGGAGTGCTGTATTTGGCGAAGAAATACATGGTGCCTTCACTGGCTGATAAATGTGCGGAATATCTGCAGGATAACTTAGATCCATCGAATGTTTTCGACATCTTGCCACAAGCACAGAAATATGAAGAGGAAAAACTAGTGGATCAATGCTGGAAAGTAATCGATAAACAGACAGAAGAGGCTCTGAAATCAGATGGATTTGCGACAATTGAGAGGTCCTTACTTGAAACAGTAGTCGCGCGCGACACTTTGAATATTCAAGAGATAGAGTTGTTCAAAGCAGTGAATTTGTGGGCGACAAAGAGATGTGAGGAACAAGGCTTATCAACAGATTGAAGTGAAAAAAGAAGAATTCTCGGAGAACGGATTGTGAAAGGAATACGTTTTCCAGTTATGACCCAGTATGAATTTGCTGCTATTGTTCTTGACTGCAAGATACTGACACCAGACGAGGCCTTTAGCGTAGTTAAATATTTGCATTCAGTTCCAGACACTCAAGTGGTATTTCCAGAGGCTATACGAACTGGTTCGGAACTGTTCGAGCGTTGTTGTAGATTTGGTTCCGTGGTTCACACTGGCTCAGGTTATCCTTATTTGCCAAGTAAAACAGAATGTCTTTATTTTGAGGTCGACAAAGACATCTCCTTACTTGGAGTAACACTCTGCGGAAGCAGAAATTGTGGATATTCTGTCGTTCTTCATGTACAACGTTGGGATAATGGGTACCTTCATTATGTCTGTACCACAAGAGGAAATTTTTCTTCAGAGTGTATAAAATCAATCCCAGTTTCTTACTACGGTTTCGATGTTTTCTTCGACAGTCCAGTTGACATAAAGAAAGCTGTCAGTTACCATCTGGAAGCTTCCATTTCTGGCTCTGTCAGCTCTTGTTTTGGCCAAAATGGTCAACAATCTGTTGTTTGTTCAGGGGTTAAATTTATTTTTGAAAACAGTTGTCTCAGTAATTGAACGAAAGTTAAACGAGGACAATTTCCAGGTTTTCTTTTTATTGTAAAATAAATGGTTAATTAAATAATTGAACTATTCCAGCTCGACTGTCAGGTAGTCAGGACGAAAAGGCACTCAGTTTGCATCACCCATGTTCGGTAAATTTGTCTGTTCAGAGGCTTTCAACTCAACCTAAATTTGAAGCAGCCAGGAAGTTATAATGGATTTTAAATTTGAAGAGATATATTTTGGACATTTCAACATCGTGATGCAAAGTCGTTGTTGATACAAGAAAGGACGTTAAGGCCAGTGCTTATTTTACTCAGGGGTCTTATATAATGTAGAATTGCTTGTTTCTTCGTTAATTTTGCAATTGCATGTAATTAATTGTAATTTAGTAGTTGCAACTAAAATATTCTACAATATTAATATAAGTGAATTATATCAACATTTGATTCCTGAATGCCATGCAATTCAGTTCTTAACTAATGCCTTGTATCCTTGCTTTCGATATATACTTGCTTCATTTTTGCCTATTTTATTGAACACATTTTTGATCATTTTATTGAATAGTTTTTCTGTCGAATAAAGCGCAACAAACACTGAAACTGGCTCCAGATCACTTTGATCACATAAATCTGAGCACGTGATTCCGGCTCTGTTTTTAATTTGCCAAACAGATCGGGTTTGCTTACAAATGAGAGGTTGTCTAATATTGACAAACTGATACGTTGCGAGAAAAACCTGAGTCACAATCCTCGTGGTTTAACGGACCTTAAAGATCGAAATTTGCGATGTAAAAACTGTACCAGACAAAGGGACCAACTTAACCACCTTTACAGTAAAATCTTTTTACCTCATATCAGAGCGAGGACATAACGATCGTAGAAAACGTTTTTCGTTCGTATACTGTACCATTCGAAGATTCAATCTGAACGTTCCGTATATGGATCAAAAACTGACTTTGCACGCTTTATACAGATCATTCATCAGGGTCCCGAAAAGGGGGGTAAGAAGGGTACCTGGAGGCCCGGTGCCTGGACGTTTAGGCTGTGGAGCCCGGAGCCCCATCATTTCATGGCCTGGAGATCTGATCTTTTTCAGGTACGGTGTCCGGAGCCCTGAAAGTCTTGCTGTGGAGCCTGGAGCCCAAGAAAGTGCAACAGATAAGAGAAACGCGCATTTTCTATCACATTCCAAATGTGTTCCTTTGTTTTCTGAAGTTTACTTGCCTCCTATTTAGTTCAGTTAAAGTCTTTGTTCATTAACATGAGAGTTGGCCGAAAAAATCAGTTGTGGAAAAAATCAAACAGACTTCCAGGTTGCACTGGATTAAAGGACTTAAGGACGGTGGCTACTAAATACACAGGTTTTTGCGCGAGGCAAGGACCACGTGGAAAAAGTAGACCTTTGCAAGAGCTATTGGAATCCACAAAGAAAAATTGGGGTAGCCACGCATTTTTTCGAGATAATTAGCCTTGAATCTCAACAAAAATGCTGACATCAGCATTTTCTGAAAAAAGAAGGAAAGGATATTTCTTCACAGATTTCCTTCCAATTCGCCTTTACAAACAGAAAAGCAAACACATTTATAAAGATCTTAAAACTGCATGGTAAATGGAACATAAAAACCATTTTTGGCATGTTTCTAATAACAAAATCGTTGCAACAGCGCATTTAGCGTCTCTGACAGCGTTCCTCTGGTTCAGCCAAAATACAGTCTAAATACCTTTTGCTCAAAACCAGAGACTAATCACGTGTTGAATAGGCTTGCCACTTCCATTTCATAACATAAAATATAGGGGTAACCACGCGTTTTTTAAAGTTATTGATCTTTTTGAAAATTCTCATGGTGTCCGTTACATTTTTTCCTGTCACCTCCCCAGTAAATAAAACATTTGCGTATTTGGCACTTGTTTTGCGCGCGCACTACGCCATCTACAGGTACATGTTTACAATTGGATTTCAGTACAATTGTCGACAGATAACAGCTAGTTTTTCAACTGGAAGACGTTGTCAGCTAGTGGTTAGCTCTATCCTGCTATTTTGGTGTTCCTGGTTTAAGTACGGGTTCACTAAACTTGATTTGGTCACAGTTGGAAACTTTTGCTTTCTTTTAGTCGTGTACTTGGTAGCGTAGTTGATTGCGTCAATGTCAACCCCAGCGCGCGCGTGGCGTTTAATTACTGCGCATATTTTTATGTATGATTAGCGCGCGCACATTAAAAAATGGTGGCTTTTTGTTTACAGCTGGACCTCGCCATAGAGGTAAATCGTCATTTTCTCGCAAACGAGTATGGTGACCTATCATTTTTTTCTGTTGTTTTGAATTGAGTAATAAATTTCTCTGTGTAAAATAAATATGGACTAATTCTCAGTGTAGAACAAAAAGCAATCGTCGGAAACGTGAATTTAGCAAGCAATCGTGACTACAACCATGGTGCTATTGTGAGGATTTATATGGGTATAAACAAGGTGCTGTTGCTCCTAAACGAACATGGGGACCCCTCATTTTTATTTCAGAATTTAAGTTCCTATAATATAAACAATCAATAGGCAAAGTTTTTATTGCACCCCTTGATTTGCAAATAGTCAGTTAAGTGGCTGTTAATAATTAACTGAAGGCCTTAGATGGATAAAACTTCTCGTAGTTGACCCCTTTTATAGAAAATGTGCATATGATTAAATGCAAAACCCTTATTTTCTTGAAAGTCCGCTTTGTTTTCTACTATTCATCACCATATAAAGCAAGCATCTCAATATCTTGAATGTAAGCAGCTGCTAATGAAAATTGATACTTAAATCTCAATGTGCTCATTTATAATATCTACCAATGTACCTGACAAGATCCAGAGAAAGCGAGCTCTTATTGTCCTTCCGGATCTGGACACGACCTACCAATGTGTCACGACGAATCGGTAGCCATTTACTTTCCGCGGGAAAAGTAAGAATATATGTTTCTTCTCAGCGACTTGAAAGGGTTAAAAATTCTCCCATGCTTAATTATAATTTCAGAATACAATGGAGAATACAATATTCGAGTCAGACCATTACGTTTACCCGGCGTTTAGTTTGCTGTCTGCTTCCCCTGCAAGCATGATTGGTACCGATTACGACCGTCGGAAATTTTGAAAAGAAAATAAACCCCTAAGAAGTCCCAAGATCCATTTTTGTGGGGGTGGCTTGAAATTTTTTCGTCCCTAAGCGGTACCAATTCTAAAACAACGCATTATCTCCTGTGATATTTTTTCGGCTAAATACTCTAAAAGGTACCGCGAAAGCTCTTTTTGTGGATATTTTGAGGCTGAATACCCTAGCTAAGAGACAACAAAACCGCATTTTTAACCATCTAAAAAGTACGACAAGCACCCCAAAAGTTTTAGTTTTTCCACAGCTAGTTCCCCCGAAGCCACATGCAGCCCAAGCTCAGTACGCGAACGTCGTTTATTTAATATCACTTCAGAGATACACAGGTACTTTCCCTACAAAGCCATTTCACTCTAAATTATAAGCTAAATTAAATTCTCCTAGCTGTGGCCTGAAGCGCATGGCCTTGAATTCAAGATCGCATGTAACAGATAGTGTGAGTGTCAAATTGTAAATGATCAAATATTCACAGACTTGTTAGAAAACTCAGTGTGATGGTTTCGGTCTAAACACAATGTAAACAGCATGAATATTAAACTAAAAAGGTCGAAGTAATAATATATCAACCGAAAAAGGTTTATACTTTCGACGAATTTCAAACGAGTAATAAAATAAAGGCGAAAGCCTTTTTGCTTGTAACTTGACTGGAAATGCCATTTGTCAGTTAAATTTTCGAGCAGTTTTCAGTTGTCAGTCATTTTTTGCCATTTGTCAGTTGTCAGTATATTCCCATCCAGACCCTCAGAAGAGTGGTGTCAGGTGGAGTGGAGTACTTTGAGCAAGGGTGGTGTGGTGGAATATAGCGTAGGTGGGGGGCGATGTGGTGTAGGGTGGTGTAGTGTCGTGCGGTGCGGGGTGGTTCGGTATGGTGAGGGGTGGTGTACTTTAAGCTAGCCAAGAAAGAAATGCTGCGTAGTAGAGGCTGAATTTTCTTTTCTTTGATTACTGCACCGTTGAAGCTTTTCCTACATCTCTCGCTAAATGTTATGTACAAGAAGCGAATAGGAATAGTTCTTTGAAATCTCTAGGCTACTAGCAGCCGGTCATTCCTCTTCGGGAACGTTAGACGAGTGCCGTTATCCAACAAGCGTAGAATTTATTTTCCGTTTAGCCGGGCATTAACGTACCGCAACTTTACCTGATACAATTTAGATACCCTATCTAAGGATCGCACCATGATCACAATGACAACAAGAGCACAAATGATACTCTATTTAAGGATGGGAGACTCAAAAACCATACTCGATCCTGCGGCACATACCCATATAGCCCATATATTGGAGTACCCTACCACCCCGAAGGGGGGGTTTCACCCCTACGTTTAATTTGGAAGCGATTTTCTACGTACGTGTAGTCGCTGCATTAGTCTGGCAGAAGATGGAAAGAACACAATGAGTTTGAAACGTACAGCTGAACAATCTTAATAAGTAGGACTCTCGTGAAAGTTGAGACGATAAAAGTTGATTGTATAGCTGTCGTTTCTGATATACCAGTGAGTTTTATCAGTGGCTGAAAAAATATCGAGGCTGAAATTTGCGAAATTTTAAGAATATTTTAAGAAAAACCCCGAGGTTCAGATTTGGGAAAGAATATAATTTTGTGCGTTGTAAATTTGTAAACGCAATACAAAGTATGCTTAAATGTTTTTTAACTTAACCATATAAACATTTTTCCTTTCTCTAAACGGCATAACTGGCCAAAAAACAACCGTGACTGGCTGTAAGTTCGATGCTAACAACGTTTCTGCAAGACGTTTATGCGTGTCATATCACGTTTTATTGTCTGCAGTCTAGTTCCAAAATTACTTTAACGCTATCAAAGTCGTGCATGAAAGGACAGATAACATGAAGTTGCGTCCACATCATCCACTTTGTATTCCTCAGGGGCACCCAACGGATCGTTTCGGTAAATTATCTGTTCGGAAGGCCTTTAATCCCCTCTGATTTTCTGAAGAGAATTGTCACCTCGAACTTTCGTGATATGAGAAATTTAATGTCTGTTGTTTTCGAATTGTAAAAAATGTCGTTTTGGGTACCGAAAAAAGGTCAGCTATCATTTTCGGAAAGGCGATAAGACCTAAGGTTTTCGGGGAATGGACAAAAAAGCCCTAATAAATTCGAGAATACTCAAGTTCCCCTAGAATAACCGAACAGATAAAATTTTTTTAGCGCAACCTAAAATTAACACACAGAGCTTTAAAAGTACTCCAGATAGCCTAAAACAGCGTTTAAAAGCATTTGAGAGAAAACGGTCGTTGGGTGCCCCTGATTCCTATAATCTAAGGCTATTCACAAGAATATTGTCAGCCTAAAATCGGCAGAAAAATAAGAATAATCAACCTGGGCCGGAAAAACAATATTCTTATTTAAAAAAAGAGTGTTGTTGTCTGAGGTTTGTTATAGAAGTCAATAAACTGAAAAGGCTCAGAATTTATCTTATCCCAAGTGCCCTAGCCTGTGGCTAAATATCCGAGATTTTATGAGAATTTTCTGGAATAAGTGTTCCGATTAGAGCCCTGCCAAACATTCCAGCGAAGAAGAAACAAATTAACTGCCGATGCTTGGTGACTAACCACTCCTTTTGAAAGACTTTCGTGGAACACAAGACCGAAATGTGAATCAATAATTATCATGAACACTTCTTTTTAAAATTGCTAACCACTCGTTAATGTTTGGTTTTAATCGCGTGACAGACGCGCGTGAATAAGCTGATATCATATAAACAGCAGGGTCTGTCGAGGTCTGGCTGAGGTCACCCTATGACTCTGTTAAAGCAAGAAAAACAACGCAAAATCTGTTTCTTATTTCATGCTAGGCATTTTCAATCAGCATTTGATAAACGGTTAAAATAATTCTGTTCTTCGTGGCTCCTTCGGACCAACAAATTCTTTGCTGAAGAACTGCCCATTTGCAGAGCAGCGAAAAACATCAAGGACTTGAAGTAAACGTTATTCAGCGTTATTGACACAGTTACGATTTACATAAGAAGAACAAAAGATAATAACCGCATGGGGATCAAATGCTCTTTTTATAGCTGTAATTTCACGCTTGTTTGTTATTGTTGGTTGTGGGAAGAATCTGTCGAAGAAAAACTTGCTCGCACCAGACCAAGACTCCATGAAAGCTCCAGTGAAGGACCAACTTTAGTTTAAGCGCAGCGGAACACAGACAGTGTAAAGAAGCGCCAGTGAGATAAGTTTGGAGACGTTTGTGGGTTGCAAGTTGGTTGCGTCACGTTACCGAGCTAAGACTTGCTTTGCGGAGAGGAAAACACGAGTTGTTCGGAACAGAATTGCTTCCTTGGACTCGACTTTCAGTGCGTATTCGAAACAACTTTGGACATAAGTACAGGATTATCAGCATTTAGAAACGGGCATGGCTTCTAGTCCTGTTTGGAAAGTGCGGGTTAACCCTAACCGCTATCAAAGTGTCCCTACGTGTGGCGATGACATAAGTGAGGACTGTAGCGGTCGTAGAAGGTCAGGTTCCTCTGACGACAGCCCTCTTTCGTCCCCGCTTACAAACCGCAAACCACAGAAGGGAAAAAGCCTGGGCGCACCAGGTCTTAACAACAACTACAAAGATATCTGGTCCAAGCGCGTGAGGGACGGAGCTGTAAAGGAAATTGTCCTTAGTCCTAGTAGAGCTGACACTGGTTGTGATAAGCGAATTACAATCAATATCTCTGGAACGAGGTTCGAAACTCTCGAGAGCACGCTGGCAAGACTGCCAGACTCATTGCTTGGATCGTCGATAAAGAAAGCACCTTACTATGATCCCATCCATAACGAATTCTACTTTGACAGAAACAAACATGTCTTTGACAGTATATTGTTCTATTACCAGTCAGGGGGGCCCGCCGGTGGCGTTCTTGTGAAACCGGATGGTATACCCGAGGGGACATTCTTGGAAGAAGTCAAATTTTTTGAACTGGGAGAGGACGCGGAGACGAAGATTGGAGCTGACGATCAAACAGAGAAGAAACTTGGCCGCGGTCTTGAGGCTGTCTCAGCGAATATTTCATATTGTGAAACTTGTTCATCGAAAATCAGAATGCTTTTCGATACAAGCCAAACAAGGAAAGCATCTCCTTTGCGTAGAGCTATAGATGTCTGGATGATTTTTGTAACAATCTTTTTCATCATTTTGCTTTGCGGTAAGACGTTACCTTCCCTAAGAGAGGTTTTCGTTTTGGACCAGTGCTGCGAACGATACGAAAAAAACGCTTCAGTGGGCTTTTTCTGGTCATTTAGCGAAAAATTCTGCATATCTTGGTTCACGCTCGAATACGCTCTGCGCACGTTGAGCGCAACGAAAAAATCATTGTACTTATTGTCAGCACAGGGTATTTTTGACATGTTGTCGTTTTTCCCTTATGTAATGACAATCATAATCCAAGTGGTGGTACCAGGAACGGCGACAATTCCTTTCCAACGCATTCTTATGTTTCTAATGTTCTTTTCAGTCTTCAAGCTGACTCGTTACTCTCTTGGGCTGCAAGTACTCATGAAGACAATTCAGACAAGCTTGCAAGAGCTGATGTTACTGCTGGTGTGTGTAGGCATCAGCCTGGTGTTATTTTCGTCGGTGATATATTACTGCGAAAGTTCTGAGGACTCCACGGATTTCAACAGCATCCCGGCAACGTTCTGGTTCACTATCGTTACCATGACAACTGTGGGGTACGGCGACCTGGCGCCCGTCACAGTGGCGGGAAAAGTTTTCAGCGCGCTTTGTGCAGTGTTTGGAGTTTGTTGTGTTCTAGCAATTCCATCGACAATTATTGTGACAAATTTTAACTTCTTTTATTTAAAGCATAAGGCGAAACCAAAGAAACCAAAAAGGCCAAAAACGAGAATGACTGCTCTTCAAAGGTGGGTGACTCGGTTTCGAAGTGTCGCCCTTTGAGACTTATGTGGCCATTGAGACTCATGAAATACCAATCATTGTCATTGGTTCAGACTCCTCGATATTCAATTAAACCGATAATATATGATTACCCATATATATCATTGTTTGCAATGGATTCGGAATATAACATGCCATTCAAGGGGGGGGGGGGATGCTAGTTTTACTTACTGCTATACACCCCTGTGTAAATTTTGTGACTAAAACTCGCAAAAAATCACTTATCACTGACCATGAATAATTTTAAAATCATATGCGTGACATGTCGATCTGTGTTTATTACATCATAATAAAAGTGGACAGAAGGCGTCAAAATTTATCTTTATTCCTCAAAAATAACGATCTTAAACGACTTTGTGCTAGTCATTTTTTGACAATCGAAATTGTCTTTGGATCGATCTTGTAGTTCACTACATGATAGAAGAATGCCAGTGGTTTTTGAGACTACAAATGTACAAGACCAACAATTTCCTTGAAAACGTAACATTAAAATATAAGTTGAAACAAAGAAAATACTCGACGTGGAGACGGTTAGACTGAATTTGACTAGCAGAGATCTTTACAATTTTATTTCTCCTTTTTCCTCCTCGTTTTACTTTCAATTGAAAAGATTAGATATGTCAAAAACTCGATACATTGTTTTGTTACACGTCCTACATATCCAAATAGCTCGAGGTTGGTCAAAGATACCGCTCGCCCTATGACCAGCTAATCTAACATTCAGATGTCAAACGACGTATGTTTCGATATGTTTAATAAACATAGGTACCCCGTAGTGATTTTAGATTTTCTTAGTGGTAAATCTGTGCCCGAACAAAGCTCTCCATAAAGCATACAAAAGCTTATTATTTCTCGGATTAAGAAATATACAAACACTAACCGTGTTCCCATCGACTTGTAGAAACACGAATGGAATAATGAAGGAGGTACGTCACGGTTTGCACATCTTGAAAAGCTTTTAAAGGCAATTTTGTACGTAGCCAGAGTAACTCAAAATTCCGTGACTAAGCTCCTTTAAGAGAACGAGGAGTGCTGTGAGAGCAGGATAGACCTGCAGGCGGAAAGCTATGGAAAGGTCCATAAACGTGACTACAAAATGTTTGGCTGTGTTTTCATACTCTTAGCAAAATTTGCTGTTCATTTTATATCATTGATTCAAGGATCTGTCACCGTCAACACATATTACCTGCCCCGTGACATAACTAGCCGAGCGAGCAAGAAATTCCACTATATCAGCAATGTCGCTAGGCTCACCCCTGCGATTCAAGGGAATCTTTTTGATAATTTCTGCCTTTTTGGTTTCCAAGGTTACCCCGTGCGTCTTCTCAGGCCACAAAACAGCCCCAGGGCTCACGCCGTTGACTCTGACAAAGGGGGCGAACTCTTTAGCGAGCACCATGGTGCACATGCGCAAACCCGCCTTTGAGATGCAATATACTGAGTGATGTTCCAGCGGTCTGTCAGCGTGAATATCCAGCAGATTAATGATACATCCACCTGAAGCTTTCAGGCTAGGAAAGGCAGCCTAAAAGAATGAAAGGTAAATAAATGATTTAGGCCACCAGTACGATAAGAAAACACTCTGACATATTTAAGCGTCCGCTAAAATCCGTACTATACATGCTGGTTTTCATTTGACGTTGTCATATTTGAAAATTCAAAATTACCTATCCATCTGAGGTTTTAGTTTCATCAGATTTAACACCCTCCCAGAAGTTGATGTTTTACAACGTTTTAGCTCGACAGAGTTCTTCGTTTTGTAATATACTTTGTGCAGCTCGTTTGAATTTCCAAGCTTTTGCGTTGCGTGACATTAAAATGGCGGCCCGAGAAGGATGTAGCGTAGGTCAAAAGATGAGCTGTCGCTTAAATTTTGCTGACTGAACAATTCTCGAACTAGAAGAGGTATTGATTTCAAAAAGAAAGAGAATAGATTTCCTCCATTTTCTGTCCAGTTAAAGAAACCCATGAGAAAGATTAGAGGACTAAACCAATGCTGTGGAAAAATTGATCTACGGCTCGTGTTCCTACAGCACAACGTGTCTCGTTTCCTAAGCTTTCCCTTGTAATTGCATAATCGATAGAAACACGCGGAAAATGTTTTCAACTTGTGGAAAATGAAATTAGACCTCGAACGTTCGGTCTTTGCTATATCGGTCTCGCTCGGTCAATACGGCAAGGGCTCGGTTTGAGATTTTCCCGTAAAAATCTAACTCTCGATTAATAAGTAGTTATTAATGCTGTCCTTTGAAGTCAGGCACCTCCGCGGTAGCGACATTCAAAGATGGCGAATAATAAATAAATAAATAAATAAATATACATTTATATAGCGCCATTTTCCACTAATTGTCCCTGGCGCTTTACAATACTTTAAAATTAAAATCCTAAGTTTTAAATCCTAAAATTAAAATCCTAATCCTTTAAAAACTTAAAATCCTAAATCCTGAAAGTTAAAATCCTAAGAATTAAATACGCTATATAATATAATTAGACTACAAATAAATGAAATGACAAATAAAAATGAATGACCAGACAAATAAATGACCAGACCAGAGAAAAGAGAGCAACTTTGCGTAGCTAAAATTGAAACATGATGTTTCTTACATCTGCAGAGCAAAATTAAAAAAACAAAAAAAACACAAAAATTCGCCGCATTCACCTGTGATAAGAAGAATGGAGCGCATAAGTTTGTTTCCATGAGTCCATTCCACTCCTCGTGGGTTATTTTCCAACTTCGGTCGGATGGAATTCAGACGCGTTGTTTACTAACAGGTCCAGTCGCCCCCAGGCCTTTAACGCCTCTTCAATAACCTTCTCCGAGGTTTTCTGAGTGTGTTGTCGGAAATCACGTTGGATTTGTCGGGCTGAATTTGAACGTACACTGCAACAATTAACAGAGGAATAACCCGCTTGGTATGTCTCTTCCCTTGTTCATCATTCACTGCGTTAATTTATTCATTCTTGTATCGGTTTTTGTGTATATAAGAAGTCGCATGATTCATTGAGATTTTATAAGTAGAAAGACGGCCAGTTAGACCACAAGCTAATTGTCACGCACGGACCTACAATCTACTATTACGCGACACCCAAACAATGGCAAACCATCTCGACATTATTTTCAAAACTTTATGAGTGTTTAACCAACATATGAAAAGCGCTAAAATTTCAGTTTACCTGTTCATCTGCTGTACTAGATCTCTGGCTTCAGTTATTGATTTGTTGCAGTGTACCATAATGTTGTATCCTATTTCATGTAATCGTTTGGCAATACACGCCCCAAGTCGCTTCGCCGCGCCTGTCACCAGGGCAACAGGACATGCAGCGTCTTCAGAAAACCCATTTAAATGTACCAGGTGAGTGAACGGCTTCTTGGCGGAAGTTTCTTTACTCGTCAATGCGTGAACTCCATTGGCTAAATACAGTTGATTGACAGGAAAGAAAGAGCGGAAGTCGTCTTTACCACTCACTTCCCTTGCGATCACTTTAAAATTGCAGACTTTTTTTTCTAAGGACAATTTTTACACTGTTTGATTTCTTTTTGGGCCCTTTTAAAAGCGCATCTCCGAAAACTACAAAGATTTCGGAAAATTTGTGAAATAGATACTAGACAATTCAATAATAATTTCAACGAGTTTAATAAAAAGACTTCCAGACTGAAAATTCGGGTTGCGAAAGGAAATCCATGTAATGTTAATATACTACCTTAATTGCAAACTACAAACTTGAAATACAATTCACGGTTTCCTCAAAAACTAGCAAGATACGAGGCAATTTGGCGGATACTAAACAATTTGATTGTAATTCTGTTGTTTTCTATTGACTCCCGAGTTTTGTGTTATGAAATCACAAATACAAGCTCCGCCCTAACAATCTTTCGCTAGAAAGTCAATATCGAGATAAGCTTTGTCTTGTAAATCTACCTTACTTTTAAAACCAGATCCACTAGAGAAACAGCTGAACCAAGTTCTTTGCTGTCCTTTGCGTCCCTCTTTCGCCTTGTTAATGTCACTGCGTGTACACTTGAGATGGCAGTCTGAAAGAAAGATAAACAAAACGTCCAATTAACAATGGGTATACTGAAAATTAACTAACAAAATATACATACAGAGTATGCTCGACCAAAGTTTACAAATCAGTTAATTCTCTCATCGGGAAGGCGCTTGTCGTTTGGTTGTATCATCATCATAGAAATACAATGAGTTTACATGGAGTCTAAGCATGACTTTTACGGCAGACGCCAAAGGTAACCTCTGATTTTGCGCTCTTTTCTTCTAATCCGTAAATAAAGCACACAAAAATAGAATAACGTCTCCTACTATTCACCGCAAATACAAATGATTTCACTATACTGTACAAACAGCTGAAGACAGACGGCAAAAGTTTCATTTTTGCCGCTTTCCGCTTGCCGTTAACAATTAGTGAATAATGAATGATATATTTTACAGTAATTTACAGATACATGGAAAGAACAACTTAAAACGCGGATAAACAGCAACATGAAATAAATAGCACCGGCTAAAATATAGTACTCTAAACTAACCTTCATCTGCAACGTTTTAAGGCGAAAAGCTCACCGGCTAAATAGCACACTAAAAATTTCACAGAAAAAATGTTCGAGACAAACCCGTAAATATTTGCATTTTCTTCCTGAGGATGAATTTAAATGCATGATTACTAGTCGCTTTCTTTGAATAACTTGCGAAATTTTTGAAAACAAAAAGCTCTCGGGCAGCTTCACATTTTCACAGAATTAAATTAAAGGTAATGTAATTTGCCTGAAGCTTCAGACCAAATAAAAACAAAAATTGAAAAATTCCCACGAGCGAATAGCAAGACAGTTGCTTTAAAACTAAAACTGTTGTTCAAATGCAGTTGAATAGTTATGCGAACAAGCAAACATCGTTTTCTAAGAGGCACGTGCAAGACAATTAGTGATTATAATAGATTTTACAGTAATTGACAGGTAATTATGGTTTTCACCTTAAGCTTTGATCTGACAACCCGATAGCTATAGCTAGTTTTGGCATGACTACGACTTTCACTTTTACAGCTATTTCAAGAATATTTGCCAGTGGTATCTGGAAATCCCAGAAGGAAATTGAAACGGTGAAAATCCGAAAAACTTCACGGCAAAAAAACAAAAATAATAATTGCTCCATGATTTAAACGCAGTTATGAAGCATTTCTCTCCAACTATTAAAGTAGTAACGTTTGATGACACTGACGTTTGTAACATTTTCAGGACGCGTGCAGCACTAACATGTGGCACTCAGTTATTATGCTCTACAAGGTGGCTCTAGCTTTTAAATCTATGGATAAGATTCCTATATTTGCCCACTCAAATTGAATCTATGCAGTATTATCATGTACTTTTTATAGTAAAATAAAGTTTAGGAACATTTCTTTTTTACTCTGGCACTCTTTAAATAAAGACCTGTATACTGATGTTTTTCAACAAGAACTTCACGTCTAAATTTCCAGGCTGTCTGGTGTTCGGTGTTGAGAATTTGGTGATATATATCAAGACAATATCCTTCAGTTCATCACCCTTCTTCTCGTTACTTAGTCTCTATTCAGAGTCCTTAGCCAAGAAACAAATTCTCCTTACTGGTTTTGAGTTATCTAGACAATTCCTTTTTTAGATTACTCTCTAAATCCTCTTCATTGTTTCTTCATGATTATGTTTGGAACTGTCAGGAGAAATCTTAAGCTGATCACTCATAAGGCTTAATGGCTAGCCTAAGGAAACATTGATGCATGAACCGGAAAGCAACAGGTCGCTGAACCAATTAGACCACTCCTCTCACAATTTAAATATTCATCGACAACTGTTCCTCGGACATTGTATTCTTAAGGACTGATTGTATAACCTACCCCTGAAGGGTTAGGGTATCTGTTTAGCCATTTAACATGGGTTTCTTGATTATCAGAATAGTGAAACAATAATTATCATCCCTATTCGTTTAAAGTCCTTGCCTGTTTTGTGTACAAATATTCCTACTACAAGCACCATCAAGTGATTAAAAACTCTTCCTACTAAAAGAAAATTGTGACTCACCTAATAAGAGATCTAATGTCTCAATTTGATTCTTTTTCCTCTCGAGTGTCAGCAAACTTTTATTGTTCCTTCCCCGTTTCGTATCTAGTAAGAAACATGAATGTTTTAACCTTATGTTCTCTTATTTATGCAATTTCAAAACCTACACAACTAAATTAAATATACACCATCATATTTTTTCCATTTCAACCCTACAGGGGCAAATTTTGACAATGAAGGTAAGTTAAGTCTGCATTAGGCCAAGTGATCCAGACCACCACAGCTTATGCAGGTCTCTGTTGCATTAAGTGATAAGGCGTATTCCTATTTTGCCTGGATGGGATGCTAGTCTGTCACAGAGTTAGAACTCCGTATTAAATTTACCCAGTCCCCATTTGAACACTTGGTGGAGGGAGGTACTGTGAGAATAAAGTGTCTTGCCCAAGAACATAATGCAGAGACCCTAACCATTGGCACAAAGCCAGAGTGCTTGACGTGCAGTGATTGGACCTCTGTCCTTCCTCCCACAAAACAATACTCCTCAACAACAGTACCCCAAGCAGGCATTGTAGTCTTTAGGCATTTTTGTACAACCTACCCCCGATGGGCTAAGGTAAGGTCACATAACATAAAAATTTACTGAAACAGCTGAAAGGTAGTGGAACAATAACTCTCTATTTGTTTCGATTTTCTGTCTGTGTTATGCAAAATTATTCATAAAATTAAATGGTACCAAACGTATTAAATAAAATTGTGACTGACCTGTTATGGGATCCATTGTCTCAATTTGATTCTTTCTCCTTTCGAGTCTCGGCACATGGCTCGCCTCCTTGCTTCTCAGTTTTGTTCATCTAGTAAGAAATTGTAAATGTTTTAACTTTTATGGAATTCCTTGATCTCAATTAACTATTACAAACTACACAATTAAAAATAAGTCATCAGATGTTTAAAGTTTCAACCCTACTAGGGTGATATTTGACGATTAAGGTAAGGTAAAGTCTTCATCAGGCCAAGTTATCCAAACTACCACATCTTATCACATCTAATTTATGCAGTATCAATTGAGAAGGCGTCATTGTCTTTCTATCCCCTCTTCCCTAAATGGGATAACAATGCGTTGCAGCTAAGGTTAGCCCCAGTATAAAATTCACCTAGTACCCATTTGTAAATCTGGGTGGAGGGAGGCACTGTGAGAGTAATATGTCATGTCCAAGAACACAATGCAGTGCAATACATGGCCGAACTGTGAAACAATAACATCTCTAATGTTATGCCTGCATAGTGTGCCATTATTCCAAGCACAGGTAAAAAAAGAGTAACTGATAACCTCTTCAAGCAGACGCAAGGAAACAAAGACTCACCTGATGTGGAATCTATTGCCACACCATGAATCTTTCTCTGCGTAATTAAGTCTCGGCACACAGCTTTCTGGTTTGAGTCTAATAAGGAATGGGAACTGTTTTAACCTTTGTGACAGCCTTGATCTCTTAAGTTTAGCAAACTACACAATTAAAACTATGATATCTGGGCCAGGTTCTTCGAAAGCTGCTTGACGCTAACCCATGATTAAAAGTTAACCGAATTATTGTGTTAGCCGGCAAGCAATTGAGCCAGCTCAGATCTCTGCAATATTTCCACCCCGGAAACCGCGAAAAAACTCTCCATTCTTAATAGGGCCATGGTGAGTAACGTTTTGATAAAATAACAGCAAAATTGTATTTTCACTTTCTGACTAAACTAATGCATGAGTTTGAAAGGATATGTTGAAATGAGAACAAAGGTGAAAACAATATCGAAAAAGCTTGATTTGTTCACAAATATTAGTATTTGAATTTTGAATTTTCCGCCATTTTTGTTACTTTGTTTAAAAATTTGGCAAATCTCAACATACAATATCTTTGTAATTAAAAATCCTTTTAATACATATATATATTTTCACATTTTAATTCATCTCAACACATCCTTTCAAAATCATGCAGGTGTTTTGTCAGAAAATGAAAATAGAATTTTACTGTTACAGCTGAATCTCCACTCCACGCCACCACTCCACAACGGCCACCTGTTTTCGTCCCGGCGGACAGTCCATACATTTACTCTTATTTCAATCTCTCTACAACAGCTACTTCTCCACAACGGTAACAGCCACTAAAGCGCGTCCCAAACTACCAACATAACCTCTCCACAACGGCCAGTTAATCAACGACTGACGAACGGTGTAAAGGGTCGCGCAACTTGATCCGTAGCGCGCGTCGTTGGTTTGGTTTCTGTTTTGTTGTTATATTTTGATTGTGTTAGGTCTTTAAGCTACAATAAGCACTTTTTAAATATACAAATGTTGTATCCCTAAAAAAACATATGTCATATTACACCCCTACCCATCCCCACCCCCTCCCTCCCCTAACGGCCACCTCTCGACAACGGCCACTTTCCTCTGTCCCAAAGTGGCCGTTGTGGACAGGCTAGACTGTGGTTTGATGACTTCATTTTCCCGCCAAACCGTTAAAACAAAAAAACCAAAACGATGCGTTTGTTTTGATTTGAATTGTCAATCATGTTACAAAGTTTGAGCTCCATCGGATTAAAACACAAAAGTACTTCCCTTATTTTTTTTGGCGAGAGCTGACCCGGCGTGTTTGATTTGTCTTATTGCAACAAAAACTTATTAACGTACAAAATATGATAAACAATTAGATTATGAGCTCGAGATTTCTATCGCGCACAGAAATCGAGAGCGAATAATCTTCTTGTTTTAGTATAAATCTACTAATCGTTCAAACCTTTATTTAAAATCCTCTTCACAGACACTTCGAAAACGCCAAGTAGCGGCCGTCATTTTGTCAACTAGAGCACAGTGCTGCGCTACTCACTAACTATCACAGAAAAGATAGTGAGTAGCTTAGTCAATCAGAGAACGGCATTCGTGATAGAACGCTAGAAGATTTATACCGAAATATCATAGTACTCTCGAGGAACAGTAAGATAACATAAATATGAACTCACCATTGTTGCATATAATTGAACAGGGTTGAATTTCTATGTCATTATAATATCAAGTTAAACTTTGTCGAGAAGAGCAATCGCGAGTAATTTGGGAGTTATAATTGTCCCGATGTAGCTCCAAATCTCATTGCTAATAGGGCAATCAATAAGGAGAATATAAATTTTGAACATCAAATTGAAAGGTACCTGAAGTAACTGTGTCTTAACAGATCCTGTTGATTCTTTGTTATATATCGTAATTTCGTTCCTGGAAAATAATCAAGCTTGTTTGAATTATTTATTTTTGACTATTTTTGCGTGTTACCAAAGCATGCAATTTCTTAAAATCGCCTTCCGTTTAGCAGTTAACATTATTTAACAAAACTATTCACGATTGATATTGGAACAACAATAGTGGAAGTCTACTGTTCGTAAGCACATTGCGGGTGAGATGACTTTATACGACTCAACGAATTAACTATACTTGCCAATCAGTTTATAACCAAATTGGCTTCTTTATAATTATTTTGAAATATAAAAAACTAAACAGCCCAGGGCATAAATGAATTCATGAGGGTAGCACAACAGTTCCTCGATTGAACGAGAAATAAACGAGTGAACACTCAACAGCGCTACGTTTTCCGAGAGTAAAAGTTACAAGGAATTCACAAATTCTTCTTTACCTCAAGAAAGACGTTAGCTCCGGAAACATTACCGAAGCACGTGCTTGTAAGTGTTACCTGAAGTCAAGTTCACGCTGCAGGTATTTGCGCTCCATGCATGCCCAAACATATCGACATCTCAAGTTAAGACTTGATATTTTCCCGTTGCAGTTGGCGAGAAAAAAAAAATAGATTTCTGCTGTTACAATTTGCGCGTCGATGGTAACGTTCGACAGAAGGACTCGACGAGCAAATTTTTCATCACACGAATAATCTGCAATTTAAATTTACATAGTTTTGTGACCACGCTTAATCACGAACAATAACAACGAAGACAGATTTCTGCAATTCGATTTCATTATGTGATTGGCCTGCCTTTCCGCTATAACTAATCGCAGGATATTTTTAGCTTTCCCCTGAAAAACTGATTTTGAAATTTGTTATTTTAAAGCAGGATATGTATTGATTTATTAAGAAATTGTTATTATTTTTTATTTTATAATTCTTTTGCACGGTCTGAGAAATTCGCGCAACATTTCAAATGTCCAAGCCATAGCAACGGCTGTTTACAGCCAGTAAGGCCAGCTCACCACGCTAAATGTGAAAGACCTGTTTACTTCTAGGATCATAACCCCTAGCTTTTAACCACCTAAATTACTCGAACACACTGTCCAATGCTAAAAATTGACACCAGATTATATTTTGTCGCTTATTGACCGATTTCATTAGAACTGATAACAACACTTTTCCAATTTACGAGAATTTTTATGTTGGAACCAAGAGAAGATCAAGTATAAGACAGTCAATACCTATTCACCCAGTTTCGAAATTCCTAACAGGGCCTTGCATACGGCTAGCGCGCCTGAAATTTGGATTGACCAATCAGGATTCAGAGGGCGGGAAAAACTTTACTGTCCTTACGTCAATGTTTAGGCAATGAAACTGGGCACTTTTTCTCACTGGAGATGGCATTAAATACTCACAGAAAGGGGTTTACAATCCCCCAAACCGTATCAGATTGTAAAAATCGCAAAATATGAAACACTTTGTGTCTCCAAGCTTCTAATTTGGGAGTATATCACCATCGTGCATCACGCGTGAGTAACACGCACGATAGAGGCGCGAGATTTAAAACCCGAAAGACCAAAGCAAATATGGCGGCGCGCGGCTTTTTTTTCGAGCGAGGTCACTTTTGTACTGTTGGAGACCAAATTCGCATATAAAGGAGGCTTTACCTGCTAGAACAACTTTAGTCAATTCTGTGTATTTAAGAAAAATTGTTTCGGGAATTCAATGCTTTCCAAATTTCAAAGGCAACGCGATCGATCATGACAGCCACCGGGAGCGTATGAAGGACTCGCAAAACATATCAAATCTACCCGGAATTTGTGTAAAAATCCTACAGAGTAAGCCCAGGAGGTTGTCTTTAACGACAACTACAACTGTAAATGATGTTTTAGCAGCAAACAAAACAAAACGCCTGTTCGGAGCCCGCTCGCTCGCGCGGGCGCACGAAGCAGTCAGTGGTAGTCAAAACAGCTCACGAGCAACTGCTGATCTTATAAAGTCTGGATTTTTGAATGCGTGTCTACGCTTGGGAATAACGGAACTCGCGAAGACTTTTACTTGAAAACAAGCCCGGTGACCCCTTCTTTCTATTGTTTTAATAATATATTATTATTGAGAGGAAACGTAAGAAAAAAAAAGAAAAATAATTCTACGGAAAGAAATTTGCGCTTTGTGCAAATTGTCGTTTTTCCAAGTTGACAAGAAATAGGCACCGTAAAATTATTTAACAGTTGTTGTGCATTTTCATTTTCAGATGCCAAAAGCTATTGATTAAAAAAAAAATCGGGGTCACCGAGTTAAATTTTTAGTTATTAGTGACATAAGCGAAAAATCAGGTCTGGAAAATCCTTTTGGTATGTTGCCGTGGTAACTGCTGACGACAAAATAACAGCTGTTTTAGGTTAAGTATAAATTATATAATCCAAACCTACAATAATATTACAGTGGCCTTGGTCTGCCTTTTTGTTCTATTCTTACAAAGTTAGGAGCCGTCAAAATCCTGAAAACTGGTGCAAGCCACCTTCAAGCTTCCTAGAAAAAAAAGGCCGCCAAAATTTTTCAACAAAGGCAGAAAACAAACTTCATATTCTAAAGGAACATGAAATACACCCTAATTAGAGCTGGGATTGCAAAACCTTTAAAGAGCGTAAATAAGTTCCCACGCATCTTAGAATTCTCGTGAGCTAAAACACAAGTGGGTCACTTCGCTAAACGCGCAAGGTCGCCACAGGAGATGATAAAAGAGAATGCGCGAGAATCTCAAACCTACATTCTGTGTTATTCGAGAGATGGTCACGCGTGAAACACAAGCGTGGACGTTTGAGGAGGGAGCAAAACGTTCACCTTTTAAAAAGACTTTAAGCCCTCTATGGGCTTTCTGCACAGAAAAAACCGCCAAAATTTATCAAAAAAGGCACAAAACAAACCTCATGTTCTAAATGAACGTGAAAGACACCCTACGTATGGCTGGGATTGCAAAATCTTAAAAGAGGGGAAGTCAGCTCCTAAATGCCTCAGAGATCCCGAGACTGAAAAGACGAGTGGGTCACTTGGTAAAACGCGCGAGGTTACGTGACGAGAGAAAAGAGGAGAAGGCGCGAGAATCTCAATCAAACGTTCTGCCTAAATCGAGGGATGGTCACGCGTGAAACACACGCGCGGATGATTGAGGGAGGGTCAAAATTTGCACCTTTTAAATAAGCTTTAAGGCCTATATGGGTTTCCTGGACAGACAAAACCACCAAAATTTATCAACAATGGCATAAAATAAACGCCATACTCTAAAACAACGTGAAATACACGCTAAGTGCAGACGGGATTGCCAAATCTTAAAAGAGAGGAAATCACCTCTTATATAACTCAGAAAACCCCCGACCGAAAACGCGAGTAGGTCACTGGGCTGAACGCACGAGGACGGCCGACAGGAAAAAAGAAAACGCCCAAAAATCTCAAATACACGTTCTGTGTAATGCTAGAATGATCACGCGTGAAACACACGCGCGGACGTTACAAAGAGAGTCAAAACTTGAAAGTTTTAAGTAAGCTTTGTACTAAAGGACTGAAAACACGACTGGGTCAAATTGCTGAACGCGCAAGTTCGCGAGAAGAGAGAACAAAAGAGAACGCACGACAATCTCCACGCCACACCCTATCTAATGCGCGACATGGTCACGTGTGAAACACACGCGCGCATCTTTGGTGTAAGGCAAAATTTGCGACTTTGAGTATGAATAAGCCTTAAGCCCTCTATGGGCTTCCTAGCCAAAAAAGACACAGAAAAAAGGCACAAAACAAACCTCATGTTGTAAATGAACGTGAAATACACCCTACGTATAGCTAAGATTGCAAAATCTGAAGAGGGGAAATCAGTTCCTACATGTCTCAGAGATCCCGAGACTGAAAACAAGAGTGTGTCATTAGGGAAAACGCGCGAGGTTTCGTGGCGAGAGGAAAAAGGAGAGCGCGCGAGAATCTCAATCCAACGTTCTGTCTAAATCGAGGGATGGTCACGCGTGAAACACACGCGTGGATGATTGAGGTAGGGTCAAAACTTGCACCTTTTTTTTAAATTAAGCTTTAAGAGCGTATCCGCGTAAAAACCGACCACTCAAATTTTCGTGGAAAATGGACTGCATTCGTTTTTTCTACACATGTCAAGCAACATATGCAATGAACGAAAATGGCCTTTATTTTGACAGACTCGCTTTTTTTATTTTTTGACGAATTTTTTTTGTAGGCACCCCGAAAACCACACAAACCGGAAATTGAAACTCCAAACTTTGGGTGTTACATTATGCTTGCTCAAAATTCGCACATTTAATGAAACAAACTAATTCTTTCAGAAATTCTGCATAATTATTTCTATTTACTTTTCTTAAACACAGACAAAGTTATCACGTCCAAAAATGGCCGCATTAATTCATTAAATAGATCACATTTTGCCCCCACAAGGGACTGGAGTTAGCTTTAGCAAAATGGTGTGTTGGGAATGAATGACACCTGATCATTTGATATAGCTTTATCTCGGAATGATGGCAAACAATAATTTCAGCGAAGAATACGTGTCAGGATTACTGAGTTTGGATGCTGGGTGTGAAGTAAGAGTTGACAATAACCAATTGCAAGATCAAGTATTTCTGACCTGTGATAATTGAGTAGGGTTTCAAAAGTCAGCTAAAAAGCAAGATATGGCGAAACAAATTCTCATCTAACTAGTCAATGTTCTAGAATTTAAGCATCATGGCCGTTCATTCCCATATTTAGATTGTACGAATACAATTTAGATGTTTTGCACTGTTATCTTAACCCTTGGACGTACAAGCTAACTCGTACCCCCACCGTTGTACAAGGGGGAAGTGGATGGAACCCCCTTGTGTTTTCGTTCTGTTAAGGTACATATACAGGGAACTAAACTTACATTGATTAGATAGCCCTGAGCTTGTTCTCCAGCATCTTGGACTTTACTTTTTTTCTTAAAAAGTCAAGAAATAACAGAAATTGGTACAAAATCAAGCCAGAACACTTATAAAACGTGCAAATTGGTGAATTTCTAGAATTTGACGAAGAAAACTGGAAAAATACAGAATTATGCCAGAAAAGTTGATTTATGGCCAAACCCACATAAAACTAGCGGTTACCATGGAAACGTAAAAAATGATGGACACACAATTGATATATCAAAATTTCCATGAGGGATGAATGAACAGCTACTGAACGTTTCAGCCCCTTGGAGTAAATCGTCCGTTTAAAATTTGGAAAAAACCTTATTGGGGGGATGGCACCCCCCTTCCCTTGTACGTCCGGGGGTAAGAGATCTTACAGAGTGTTTTGAGTTCATTGAGCTTCCACTGCGCCAAATAATGTTCCAAGACTTTGTCAGTGACATCAACATAGAAATAAAATTGATAAACTGATTCTATAATATCAGGAGCCATAATCGGGGACGGAGACCGTAAGTCTCGGGATTCGCGCGCACCTATGATATGAGACAATTTTTCTATTTTTAGAACAAATTGCGCCATCCTGACGTCATATATCCGCGCGGATCCACGCACATGTTGGGGGCTCTCGCGTGGATGTTGTCACGTTGCGTGATCAAATGGTGAGAGTTGAGAGATTCTCTTACGTATTTTTCACGGCGATGGCAGGGAATAAGGCAGAGAATACGAACCAGGGCGCTTATATGTAGTTTTCTGCTCTGAGCTAACGGAAAAGGTAGGTTTTTCAGGATCGAAAAAAAGACTTCAATCTCGCGCTGAGAATGAATAATAAGATCTGCTCACGCTAGTTGTAAGCTTACGCGTATGTTTTTGCGTTTGTTCTGACTTAAGAATATAGCAAGAAAACTCTCTACTCTGGTATCGAGTTAATTTATGAGTTTCTCAGACAATGGTTAATCATAACCAAAACCTGTTTTGACGGTTTCTTATTGTTTCTGCTTGTTTGGTGAGTTTGCAAAAGATTTTGCCGGAAAGGAAAGTCTGACGCGTACAATTGGCTCATTTGCATAGTGCAGCTCGCGCACTTTCAAGTCCGAGTCGGTGTTTTCAATTGTCAACAAAAAAGATTTCTTTCGTTATATTTTGTGCTGAGATGCTGCAACAAATTTCACGAACGCAAAAAAGGCTACTAACATTATGTGTGTTTCTTCAAAATAAGCATAGTGAAGTTTTACATTGCGAAAATGAAAATAGACAAGGAGTTTTGATAACTCGATCAACAAAATCGAAATCGTTATTCCAAGTTGATTAAAGAAAGCGTCATCGTAACTTTGCTGATTATTTCCGCTTTATTCGCATATTTTCAGCTTAGCTTTTAATATGTTCTCAAACATCTATCAATCTTAAACATATTTAAAAACTATAGAGTTATTGTTTGAGTTCGATGTACGCTTTCACACGAAAGTGCGGCGGAATTACAATTTGTCATGTTTACTGACTGTGCAAAACACGCATCGACGGGCGCTCTCATTCATCGACAACAGAGAATTTACTGGACTTTACACGAATAAAACTGAGCAGTATCTACGGACGTAAAGTTATTGGACCTTGATGAAACATCAAGCGTTGCTTACAATTCAAGCGAAACTCAAACTAGCAATTATTTTGTTTAGTTTTCGGTCGCGATAGACTGGCAAATTCCTCGCAAGCGTGTGGCAAGAGGAGCTAGGAAACTATGAAGTCCTGAAGCTCTGCTATTTCTTAATATATCCAGCTAGTTTTTTGCTGTGTAATGGAAAAGCTGTTAATCTTCAACATATGTGAAATTTAAAGTGGAGTAATGTACAGCTCCTGCAAAAGAAGCATCCGTCGGAACACAACTTGGTCAGCGATATATATAAGCTTACAGCGGAACATACCTAAATTCGACATTGTCTTACTTCACTCAAACTGGAGCAGCTTACGACGAAAATACTTAAGCAAAATTCCAACAGACGTAAACGCGTTCAGTTGTGGGCCAAAAACATGAAAAATTTCGGGAATTTCGGACGCCATTTCCCCCGCGCGACATCCGCAAAAATCCTCGCAGCATGTACGCGCGTGTGCCGCAGGTGATGGCGCAATTTGTTCTAAAAATAGAATTATTGTCCCATATCATGGGGACAATCGCAATACTTGAAATGGCGCGCGCTTACGGTCTCCGTCCCCGATTAAGGCTCCTGATAATATCTATTATTAAATTCTCATCCTCGGATAATGCAATTCTAGCTTTCTGATTGGTTCACTGGATCTCGGTTACCAGCCATTATACCTGTGTTTGACCTTATATGGAAATGAAAGCGGCAGATGTCGCTCGGCATGAGCTTTTTCGCGTGAAGCAAAGGTTCGTCGACAAAAAAAATGGATGAAAAAAAGCACATTCGGTGAGCTATCTACACAGCAAATACAGGAAATTATGGACAATGCCGACCCAGTAACAACAAAAAAGCCACAAAGCTCGAGATAAGATTATTTAACGGCACGTATACGTTAAGTTTCCCTTAAAGTTGCAAAATTAAAATATGACCGGCGAGATTTTACGCATTCATGAAGATTATGTAACAAAAACAAATTTTACCTGAACAGAATGGCTTGCTAGTCCTGGTGGCACCAAATTTTCGAAACCGATATAAGAAATGTCAAAAGAAGAACTGAATGTTCAGTTGAAGTGTTTTTACTCGTCTGCGAGGAAGAAAGATGACACGTATTGCAAAAGTTCCTTGATTAAATCCATTAAAGCCGCCAGTTGATCATTTCGTTCACACGCCGCCGCACAACAAACCGTTTTCCATTATCTCTGACCAGGCAAATAAATTATTAGAGCATATGCATTTGTAAAAGGCCGCAGGTAAACAGGCATAATTGCCGGCGTAGTCCATAAGAAACAAGTTTCCAATGAACAGATGAGGAAACTGTTCGACTAAGCAAGCTCGGATCAGCCGAGAGCAAGAATCCCGCACAGCTACAGAGGACGACCTAGTTTCATCTCAGTCTCTTTTTTGGCCGACGACGATGAGAGAATCAACGACAGCTAGCGCCAACAATTCTGTCCTTGCGAAAAACACCTCAAGGAGTTGAGTGTTTTGAGCTGAATCGAAGTAAGCCCGGTTCTTTACCAGCCACGAAAAACCACCAGGGTGGCCTCGGAGATTCTGAAGGTCAGTCTGACGCTGAGATAGTTTCTGTCCTTGACTCGAAAACTGACCAACAATGAGCTCCACACATACAGCTCGAAATGCCAAGGCTTTCAAAGCAAGGGAATCCTGAGAGAGATCTTGTCGAGACTAATTTTGGCACAACGTCTGTGTCACATGCATGGCGATCAAAGTTTTCCGCAGCATTATTACATTGGCAATGCGCAAGTGCACAATTATTTGGTTCTTCTCCATGACTCGAACTTGAACGCTTTTCAAACTTTCTGACCAAGGTTATATCTCCTTCATTTGACAGACGTTTCTTGAATTCTACTTGATTGCAATTTCATTCAGCAAATTCGCTTGCTTCGCTCTCAAATTTTTCATTCAACTAATTTTACAAACGGCGCGCATGTCATGTGATTTCCCACTTGTTGTTGTTTTTATCACATCGACTTCCGGTCGTTTTGTAAAATTAAAATCCAATAAAATTAAGCTATATTTCCAAGAATACAAATGCACCGAATTTAATAAAACAATTATTCCATTCGCGCTTGTTGGATATGAGATTGGTTATAGCCAACTCGGCCCTACGGGCCTCGTTGGCTATTTACCATCTCATATCCAACGCGCGCTCATGGAATAATTGTTAAATATTTCTAAATTTTGCCCTTCTTTCTTTGTTAAACCTGGTCTCTTGTCATGTGTGAATTGTTTGAACAGCTTTTGTTACCAAATAATAACAGATGCCAAAGATTTTATTCTTGATTTCATCACGCCAAGGTTGACTCTAAACTGTGGCGAAATTAGTTTTGATTTAGAAAGTTGGATTTAAGCAATATTTGAGTCAGAATTTGAGCTAATTTGCCTCATAGCTAAATGTTGCGTGACATGGGTGGGAAATGGCAATTCTTGATTGACACCTACAAATTCAAATGACTTGAAACTCCTGAGGTAAACCAAGATAGGTCCAATCTTTGTTTGTGTGAAATACCAATAAAATTCAATGTATTCTGTGCGCAGGAATGGTGTCTAAATTTGATGCTTATTTTAGTGACATTTTTCGGGATTTTGGGCAAAAAAACGGGGTGGGGTGTTGTAACTCCTAAGGGAAAAATCACAAAGCCGGCCCACTTTGTCTTTTAGAGTTGTTGGGTGGTACCTTAATTCTGGCAAAGTTTCATCTAAAAAGGAGAGATGGCATGTATCACCCCTGCCTGGTCCTATGGTAAACTGGGTCTTAATATTCGCACCTTGAGAGAACAGAAGTTAAAGTTATACTCGACCCCAGGGCTACTCAACCATGTGACCCAATGAAACGTAGGTCATGGGAAAGAGAATTAGTTAAAGCTTTCCGGTATACCTAGCGCATGCTTGATTTCCGGTGTTGGTCCTATTGTTGTTAGCCAATCACAAGAAAGACTGACAAGACAGGCGTCTGGGAATTTACGTTAAAGAGCTCGCTCAATTTGGCATTCAAAATAATATGGTAATTAATTCTGGCTGGATCTTCAGGGCTTGGACCGTGTAAACTTAAAATTGGGAAATCGGCAGAGTTAATAATCGCTGGATTTCACAGAAAATGGTAAGTTGCAAACGTTCAGATGTAATCAGCTGCCATCAGTGTATTGCGAATTTAACAGAATAGTAACACCAAAATTATGCATTAATATTTGGTCTTGATTACGTTGAAGTTGTCTTCCTGTCGTTTAGAAGAAAGCGAGAAATTAAAGTTAATTGTGGAAGGATTAAAGGGCAAGGCCAGGTAGCTTTAGGTTTATTCGTATTAGTTTGTTTCGAATAACCCTTTTTACTCGCATCAACAACGAAAACTGAACAAAACCATCTCTCTATAACGATTTCATGGCGTTTTGGTGTGAAATGAGAAGTCCCTTTTAAGCACTTCAACAAAGCTTCGAAATAGACTTTTAGCATCGTCTTTTAGCGGCAATAATTTTCAAATATGTCGACGGTCACATTTCCGAGGAGTCGGTAATTTATATTTTACCATTTTAGAAGTTACCTTGGTTTTAGTAAACAACGCTTGCCACCTGCTGAAAGACGAAGTGAGACGCCAGATTTGAGCGTTAAAATTAGTGCATGCAAAACATGAAAGCATGGCTCTTGAAGAAACCGATTCTATCAAATACTATTCTGATTACTATTTTGAGAGATTCTGTCAGATTTCGCCTAATTTCATGGGTTACTTGTTCGGGCAAGAATATTTGAATTTCATTTCTGGGCGCATTGCTTATGAATGTTGAAAAACTGAATATCAGCACGTTTTCACCTATTTGGCATTTCACAGTCTCATTAAGTTTCAAACGAGCTTGTTGTTAATAATTAATGATCTTAACAGGTTGCTAAATTCAGTGTTGATACTGACGGTAGCTTATAGATTTGCTGATAGGAAAGCATGTCTTCTAGACTAAATTTATATTTATGGCAGTATTGTAATAGTATACTAAAAAAAATGCGGTAATCTGATTGGCGCACTATCAGCCATTCGTGTACTGTGGTTGAAGGTTGTCTACATAATGGCAACGTTTCCTCGTTTCTCCGACGTTTCGAGGAAGATTTAAAAATATTACTGGATAACTTAAGTCCGAAGGGCACTTAGAAAAAGGAAATTGACCGTTACGCGACTTTAAAGGTTCAAAAACATATTGCGATAAATGGCTAGTACTCTTACTCATATTAATCAGACGTATTCCTGTTAGAAATCAATTCAAATTGCTTTGATTACGTGATAAACTGACCCTCCTCTTTTATAAACAAAACTGTCTTTTAGGATCTTTAATGTTCATCCTTTCATATTAGGCTTTATAAATGGGATTCGCCTTTAATTGCTTCTATTCTATAAAAGCCATTCTGTAAAAACATTTTTCAGTGAAATTGCACCTGACTAAAAGTTCTAAAACGGTTTAGCTACGAAAGTCGGAAAGCTGATATTTGAAAGCTCATTATATGAAGCTTGCAATAATCCCACAGTGCAACGACTACATGCAGGCCACCTGCTTGTTTTCAACCAATTAGAGCACGGTTTCAGACCATCTAGAGAATCTGAGTTTGTTTCTGATCTTATCAGTCATGTTGCAGCACCGTGAAGACTAGTCGTTGGAAGACACAATTTTGATCGATTGCCAATTACATTCAAATTTCGTCGACTTTAACAGCACAACAAACGCCCGACAAAAATAATTTTTACTTCAGCGCAGACAACTTGAATGCCGGATAATCGTCTAGGATAGACTCATTTGAGTTCAGAATTACCATATCCCAAGGCTGAAAATAATTTTTCTCGCTGAGTCATGATGCGGAGTTGTCCTGTTGTTGCCGTCCGTATAATATCTACCACTGGGTTAGGATTTATTTTTTGCTTTGGACTTAAGATGTTCACACTGTGTTCGCAAACATCTAATCGCTAGACTCTACAGAGCTTTGTCCATGCTGGGTCGCGCTGGTAATTTCAAAAAAATTATTTTCGTCGCCACGTGCAAAGTGTTGAGTTATTTTGTTGCTCGAAGTTGTTTTTGTCACTGGATCGGACTTCTCAGTAGAGATGAAAATAATTTGTTTATCATTTTGTCGCTGAACGCCGAACAGTTGTCTTCTACCCGCTGGTTTCAAATAAAAACAAACATTATATGCAGCACATATAATGTCATTTTATATCGAGCCATTTCCTTGACTGTTGGTAATAGACGTCAAGGTTATTTGGGTGGAGCAGGAATGGCAGATTACTTAGGAACCTCCAATCAGATGAAAGTGGGCGAGCGCACTGATATTATTTAGATCGCGTGCACTGTTAATTTCGGCCTCCTCGCCATTCAACGGCAACGCCAGGCTTAACAGAACTTTCAGGTTTCCCTCCACCTCCCTTGCTCTAGCCAAATACCTTGTGAGTTGATTGTCCATGTGGCGGTTTTTTCGCGCCCCACCTTTGCTGAAGATATCACCAAATGCTTGTTATTTTAAGATAGGATATTTGAGAAAAATAAACGTCACGCTAGTGGCCTTATTTACGCCAGAAAGTTGTTTGCTCACGGTGTTTGCTTAACTTATTAAACGTGCTTCAGCAAACGAGCACGACGAGAGCAGTCCCCAAACCCTTCCGAGGAGTAAAATGGAACGAGATAAAATATACTTTTGTCGCTTGTTTGTCGCGGGTGGTGTTGAAATCAACGAAATTTGAAGGTATCATTTTAGCAGACAATTAAAATCGTCTGTTCGAACGGCTAACAATCTCACTGCTAGCACACGATTGGTGAGATCACAAATAAAGTCAGAGTCTGTGATTGGTTGAAAATTCCCAGCTGGTCCCGGTTGAAGTCGTTGCACTGAAATCCATTGAGCGCGTGACTAGTCATGTGTCAAACTGGCATTCAAAGAAAATTTTAATCGTCAGAATAATAACGGCACAGAAAATGCACCAAGTCTTATGAAGCACGTGCAAAGCCATTTTGATGTTCTTGGGGCCCTTCCAGTTAACCAAGGGTCTGTATGAGGGTGAACTCAATTGGTCAAAATTTCAATTGATAGCTGGGATGGTAACTAACGGCTAAGATATAACGAAAATTTAACTGATAACTGAGATTCCAGCGTGCTCACCCAGCACGCTCTTAGCAGCTTTTTTAAATTTCGTCATACTCGGGAACCTGTTCCACTACTGATCTACTTCCTCCTGTTGGTTTGCTTTTGGCAACGTTCGATTATAACTCGATTTTTACGGACAAAAGATATTAATATTTCATTCCGATTAGCTGGGACGCTTTACCTATTACATCTTCCCCTCACTTCTTCTTTACTAGAAAGTGAATTGAATTGTCGTTAGAGTTTGGAAAGGTACCATGAAACAAATGTGTAAAAGTTATTTAAGATGATAATTTACGAGAAATGAGTTGCCTTGATATTTTTTAAAGCCTAAAGATAACTATTTAGCGTATAGCTGGTAAGTAGTAAATTTACCAGCTTAGTCATCATCTCTCCATTTTTCCTTCCCTTTAAACACAGGAAGGGTTATCTGAAGAGCAAATAGAAGGTACGTTTTCAATTAGTCTTCTTGTGTCACAAATTCAATGTCCTACGCCTCTTATAATTAGGAGCATTTCGTTCGGCAACCACGGTGAGCAGAGAGGAATCAAAAGGAGGGGCACTATATTGATAACTTTTTGAGTTTTGAACTAACTAGTCTGAAACTTTGCTATGATAAACAGGTACATGCTGAACTCGTCATTCTCAAAATTTCAATGTTGTTTTAATGGTTTTTGAGATTTTGGCATTTTTCAGGAAAAAAAAATGGCGTTTAAAAATTGGCATCAAGATTGTTTTTAGTAAAATGGGAGATCTGTTGAACGTAATAATTTCTGAATGGATTTGCCACACACCAGAACTTTATAACTTGATTTTGGTTCCGTCAGAAATAAAAAAAAAACATTTTGTAAAAAATACAAAATACATGCTTAGAAGCTATGATCCTTGTTTAAATAAACTCCACGTACCTATAGTAAAAATGTCCAGAACATCATTATTATGATAAAATTTTCAAAAAACGACATATATCTATATGTTTCAGTAGTGATATACATTCTAAGTAAATCATTTTGCCTTTTGAATAAACGACTTACAGTAAAATAGTGCTCTTACAACCAAATCTTGTTTTTTAGAATACCGAGATGCCTTCTACATGTTTGATCGAGATAACAATGGATATATTACCACAAAAGAACTGAATAGAATAATGAAAACTTTGGGTTTTAACCCGACAGAAGAAGACTTACAACAAATGATTTTCACTGTGGATTATGATGGTGGGCAGAGTATGTCTTTAGCGGCGTTATTAAATGGAGGACATTACATGGCCCCACGAGTGTTGAAAAATATTTCACGAGTGGACAAAGCGGACGAGTGAAATATCTTTCAACACGAGAGGAGAATGTTTTTTTATCTCCAAGCGGCCATGTTATGTTCTATTTATTATATAAATACCAAACACTTCACTTTCGCTGCGAAAGGCGCCATCTGTTGGGGTCGATTGTCAGTGGTTGAGAGAAGATAACGTGTTATTTTCATTGTGAAGATATGTATGTTTTCGCGCGAAAGCTCGCCTGGTATTTTTTTGGTGTCATATAAAATATCTAAACTCTTCTGAGGTTCTGTTACAGTTCTACGAATTTAAGGAGTTTACCCCTGCATCGATCAAACGTTCAGTAGCATGTCTGGCGTGACTTTGATTTTCTTGATGTTATGACAAATTTGTTTTAATATAATTGTTCAAAACAGTTTCTACCACATTGGGTCACTATTACCACTCTTTATCAGTTCATGCTACAATTACGGTATCAAAAAAACTGTCCAATCTTTGATGAACACGTTGGTATCATTTCGTGGTTCTGAACCTCATGCATGCATGTACAGAAGTTTTTAAAACTTTTCCAAAAAGCTGCATCTTTTTTGTACTGGACATTTCAGTGTGACTTGAAGCACCTGTCTAAATTCGTACAGTCTAAGTATCTTGAGAAATGTATACCTTTGCCGTTTATTTTACCATAAGAGATAAATCGCACAAAACGTTCTTTTAGATTTGTATTGATAAGACGCGACTTCCATGGAGTAGTCCCTAAAATTTATTGTTGTCCCTTTCGATGCAGGGGATGGAAGGTTGAACCTTGAGGAGTATATACAACTCATGGAACAGCAGAAAACACCTGAAGATACTGAAGATGATATCGTTCAAGCTTTTCGCGTTTTCGACTCCGATAACAAAGGATATATCGAATCTGCTGAGCTAAGAGAGCTGCTGGAAACCATGGATTGGAAAGTTTCTGCAGACGAGTTAAAAGACCTGATTAAAAGCGCCAACCTACACCAGGACAGAAGGATAGGAATGGAAGGTACAAAGCCACTCACAAGCATATCATCCTCTCTGATATCATTATATCTCTGTAAATTTTTGTTAGAACTGAGTAAACAATAGCCTCAATTTGGCACGAAAATATGCCAAGATATTTGACCGCGGAACTTATCCGAGAAGTGTTTTCACAGAGCGACGCTCGAGGAAGACTGTGAGCTTCGAGGAACAGATAATGTCCAAAGACAAATATTCGAGCATATTTTCAAAGTCAAATACAGGCCATAGTGTTAATTAATCTTCAAATATTTTTCAAAACACAAGGGATTTAAAAATTGAGGAATAACACACGGATATTCCCCAGTTTCAGCTGGCGCATATTCAGTCAGGTGACGAGTTTTGACCAATCGCATGCGAGCGAAATTATTTGATGGATTAACAGATATGTTAGAAACGACTTTTGTTTAAAGACGATAGCGGAAAAATTTCGTCGATGTCATAGGGAACGTCTGGCATCTTGCAGTTTGAAATAAGCCTTTTTGTAGATTACTGCTTAGTTACTACACCTTTGAACGGTGATGAGATGGTAGAGTTGACTTTGTTATAATACAAACCTTACTACCGTTTACAAATCTAAATTAGCCTGTTATTATACTAACTGTTATTAGTCGCTATCATCACAAGGCCAACCCAAACCTCGCTTGAATACGGAGACTGGGCTACATTTCACAGAACCGTAAATATGATGGTCTACTCAAAACAACAAATAAGGTCATCAGAAAGAACATATGAAATATATTAATCGTGCAAAGTTTAATAAGGAAACGAGTGAAAAACTTAATTGTTAAAGGGAAGTCTATATTTACTGATGTGAATTGTGAATACAGTAAAGGCTCCCGAGTAAGAATCTACATTTTTTTGAAGTCTGGTAAAATAGGTTCTTGTATTTTGAGTTAGTTATTGGCAGTTAGTAGGTTCTTAATTAGCTTCTTAATTTCTATGAAGGAGACATAGTTTTAATTGATTACCAGAAAGAATAAATCAAAGTTGGGTTTGGTCCTTGAATATACAGCATTTATTCACAGCTGTATTATGTATTTTCTTGTAAATATAAATTTGAAATTTCAAAGTCACACTACTTGGTTAAAATGTTTGTCATAATTGACTGTAACCCACATATAAAAACCTGCTTGATCTTTTTGGGCTCAACAGGTTCTTAAATTTTTGGGTATTAAAATGTCAATTTTCTGCCAGATGGTTCTTAAACCTCTAAGTTCTTGCACGAGGTTTTTTTCTGTACCTTACACAGCAATTCTTGGTACTCAAAACGTGATTTAAAAAAAACCTTGTTAAATTTGGAACTTTAATTTCGTTGTATTCTCATTACGTTACAGAATTCGCCTGGCTTGTGGAGCCTGAAGGCATGCCAGCGGTTGAACAAGAGGCTGATGGAGGCAATGATGAGTAAACTGACTGATGTCAGCCCATCGGCAAGAAAATCACGTCTTTAATTGCAAGAATATCTGAATTGTTGATCATGATTTATCGTCGTTCCACTGGCATAATGATTATAATCATCAACATCATTAAAGAAAACTTCATCATGTCATTATGAATTGAAACAGCAGGAAACAACACTGGAGAGAAATCATTATTATTGTCATCATTTTAAAGAAATCATTATCGTTATTACATCACCACCATCATTGCCATCGTAAAGATGTGAATGCGAGGACGAAGACAGCCATCAGAATTCATTAGTTCCGCTGTTTATCTCAATCATGCTTCAACAGCATTTTCTGTAGTAAGAATATAACAAGGAGAACTCAGTGATTCTGACACTTTTGAATTTGACAATAACCCAATATAGTATACCATCTATTAACAGAGTTACATCGCAACATAGTAGGTTCGCCACTCTATCGATTTACAAAAGTTCTTTCCAGTCGATAAAATAAAAGCGGAAATAATTTACAAAATATATATCTCCACTAACAAACTGAGAATGAACAAAAGTTAAGGTATCAGTATACCCCAAATGACTAAAAATCATTAAAATGTTGGGGATAACTCAGGCAAATTTTGAACTAACGAAAAACATGTCTTAACTTTTTTGTAAACTTTTAATGTACGTCTTTTAAACGTTTCACTGCATTTATAGAGACCTAACCTCGCAGCACCCCAAGGCAGATTAAAATTGTTTTTGTATTAATTTGGTCTTAATCCTTTAGCGTAAAAGCCTGTGAATGAAATATAATGACACCTTTTAAAGTTGAACAGCGAGGAAAATAACATTACATATATAATTAAGTAGGCTAAGAAAACAATGCAAAGGCAATTTTGCATTGTCAGGATGGTACGAATGACTTGGAATGTTTTATTTCTATTTGAACAAGTTGCAGTAAAACACCCGCGTGTAAGACCCTACATTTTTTGAAGTCTTGCAAAATAGCTTCTTGTATTTTGGGGTAATTCAGGTTAAGCAGGTTCTTAATTAGGTTCTTAATTTTTATGAAGGAGATATAATTGATGATTACCAGAAAAATAAATATACATGGGTTTGGCCTCAAATATACAGTATTTATTCACAACTGTATCATGATAAGCCTAGCACAACTGGTTACATAATGTATACGTACGTAGTGTTGCTTTATAACAATAGTTCATAATTTAACTCTGTAACTAACATATAAGAACCTGCTTGATCTTGCCTGGCAATAGTTAATAGAGGGAAATGGTTATGAAACCCGACAAATATCTTTGTTTTAGGTATCTGTTCTCTTTTTTGGCCTTGACCGTGCACAAAACGCAATAGTTTTAGTTACGTAATTCATGCATAGTGTATGAGCGAAAAACAAAAGATTGTGCACGGTCGTGGACCCAGCTTCCAAAATAAATCTTGGCATCATTGTCTGCTCCTTTGATGTTTGCCGGGCTTCATCACCATTTCCCTCTAAAAACTATGGCTTGGCTAAACAGGTTCCTATATTTTTGGGTATTAAAATGGGAAATTTCTGCCAGAAGGTTCTGGCACTAGATTCTTACACACGGGTTTTCACTTTATATTTTCTGGAAGGCTTCAAATTTAAATTTTTTTGTAAATTGTGCATAGAAAACGTAACGACGGTTTATATATCACCTTTCGATGTGAATTTTTACAATAACTGTCTAATTTTTCGCGGGCTGATTGGCTCATTTTTATCATCAATGCATGTACACACGGATAAATTTTAATTTATACAAGCTTTCAACAGTTCAACTTTCAGTTGTCGAACTGTCAACTTTTCAACCAATTGGATTTTATTGACTTTTCTAAGTAGCCAATCAAAAAGCGAGAAAAGCTATTGACAATGTCGTCACAATGCGTCATTTTGAATAAAATTCACTTATCTTCGTTTACTGCGAAACCACTCGCCTGCGGCTTGTGGTTCCACAGCCACTTTGACAATGTTTTGACGCAATTTGCCATCAGTAAGAGGACAGAAGCAAAAAAATCTGACGTCAATTTGTTAAATTTGCGGAGATTTAAGTTTAAAAGTGAGTTTTTTTCCTAATGCCATTGTTAAAATATAAAATAAATACAAAATGAATTTTGCTCGATGATATTAATAATTTTGACAAATCAATAAGTGGAGTGACATATCTTAAAAAAAAAACATTAACCTCTAACCAACCGAGTGCGAGGGCCGCACTGGGGAATATTGGTCCGTGGTCGAAGAAGCCGAGCACAGCGAGCGCAGCAAAACAATCGTACAAGCTTACACTTACAATGTAATTGAGTGGATATCTTAGCAAAAATGTAGCTGAATATTATTCCTTGCTGCTGGTGCGCGCGAAATTTGAATTGACCAATCAGGATCCGACAGGCGGGATAAACTGTATTGACCCGGCTGACGTCAATTGTCATTATTTTTGTTTACAACGAAGAAAAACACTATTAGCATGTCGTTCCGGAGAAACAACTCGGTTTTAACTGCTGTTAGTATGGAAGGTTGGCATTTGTAGGCGTGCAAGATTGTTCAGCGTTTAAATTGCAAATAGATCTTACTACAACCTTCATACTAGCTATATTGTTCTCCACGATCATGATGAAAGCGAGGGCAAAACGGAGTTAATTTATTTAACATGGCACTTTGCTGCAGCAGCTAAGAAATATCAAATGAACGCAAGTTTTAGAAGAAAGGAGTCAGACAACGAGAGCAATGTGATTTCTAACAGAACTAAATGGTTTGTAATTTATTTCAGC
>NC_138158.1:9609220-9629220 GCF_964199315.1 Orbicella franksi | reverse complement strand
GAACAACAAATTTACGGATTAATATTTTCAAATCCTGCAAGTTGTACAGACTTTTAGAGTAAAGAATACTGAAGGCAATGGAAACCTGGGAGCTGACTCATTTTACTTATAGGTAGAATTAAAGGCCTAAAATCGCGAAAATTTATTTCAAGTTCGCAGCGCCCAACCACAGCGCAAAATTAACATTTACTATGGAACAAAGATTACCAAAGGTTAATTCGCGTAATACAAGATGTCTTACGGGTCATGCGTTCACATGCGCATGAAAAAAAAAATGGGAATAACTAATTACAAAGAACTAAGAACTTAAGACTCGTTTCACGGGAAAATAAATAGCACAATCCACTTCATGCAAAAAGTGTAGCTGGGAGACCGTCTTACTTTTTTTATGTTAAAACTGAAAAGATTAAACATTATTCTTCCAACTATATGTTTGTTTATATCAGTTTTCACACATCATTTGTGACGAATTGTGGACGCAGAACTGCCTTCGAATGAAAACCACATTGAGACAGCAACTTGTTTATTCACAGAATCGTTACGCACGCGTCGATAGCAAAAAACTTTCATACAAGTCCATACAGAAGAAGATACAATAAGACGTTACAACACGAGACGAGGAGGTGAGATGAGGTGAGGTGAGGTGAGGTGAGGTGAGGTGAGGTGAGGTGAGGTGAGGTGAGGTGAGGTGAGGCGAGGTGAGGTGAGGTGAGGTTAGGTGAGGTGAGGTGAGGTGAGGTAAGGTGAGGTAAGGTGTGGTGAGGTGAGGTGAGGTGAGGCGAGCTAGGTGAGGTGAGGTGAGTTAACGAAAACTAGGAACCATAGAAAAGCAAAACCTAGAATTACAACACGCCGAGTGCCAAAATATAAACAAAAATTACAGCAATAATTGAGTTCGAAATAAACAGAAAACTTACAACTGTGTCCTTTAATTTTAACAAATGTTCTTTAAGGCGCAAGAAGTCCGTGAAACCGCAAGGAAAACCGTAAATAACCTTAAGAACTAACCGTTCGACCGTGAAAATATTAATGTGCCTTAGAAAACGATTCAGTTTGAAAGCAGGTCCATAACGCGAAGCAAAATATTAACTTTACTGAGTTTGAACCAAAACAGAGAGCAAATAGGACTTGCGGTGGTCTCATGGTTAGTGCGCTCGTCACCGGATCGAGCGGTCCGGGTTCGAGCCCTGGCCGGGGACATTGTGTTGTGTTCTTAGGGCAAGACACTTTACTCTCACAGTGCCTCTCGACACCCAGGTGTATAAATGGGTACCGACGAATTTAATTCTGGGAGTAACCCTGCGATGGACTAGCATTCAATCCCGGAGGAGGGAGGGGGAATTAGAAATCCTCCTAGTCGCTTCATGCTACGGAAACTGGGATAAGCTCCGGCCTGATGGACCACTTGGCCCATATGCAGGCTTTACCCTATCAAATAAAACTGATCGAAATTTTATTGCGCAGGATCATTAACTAAAATGGATGAAGTGGAGATAACTGATCTGTGTGTCCGCACAGAAGTGGGTATCAGTCCACACGAGCTTGGAAAACTCCAAGAGCTTTACATCACCATGCGACTGAGAACATCCATCAAGACAGCTGGCGAGACAGATCGCGTCGAAGATACCATAAACAACAAGACCATTACAAAAGAAGTTCTCTTCCACGTCGAAAACAAGAAATACAACCTAATTGAAGCAGTCGCGACTGATGTAGCGCGTATCTGCGTGGTGCGGCGTGGTGTATCTTCGGTTAAAGTGATCATCGCAAAACCAAACGCCTTGCGCTTTGCTAAGGGCTCATCTGTGACCATTGAACGATGCTGGGAAGATTTTGACTGGCACGAGGCCCATATATTACTCGGTTCCAACAAGGATCCTCTGCATAGTTTGTCACAGGCCATAAGTTTGTTAAAACAGAAGGTCAATATTATTAAGATGTCGAAAGCTTTTTGGACCAAGCCTGTTATGGTTGGAGATAGGGCTGATGACTTCGTCAACATGGCTGTCTTTGTCAAGACTAAGCTTGATATTGCTGGGTAAGTAGGAATGTAATTTCGCACAATGTTTCAGAGCAAGACGTTTTAATTTTATTTACTTGTGTCCGGGCCCAAGGTACTCCCCATATAATGGCTTATACAGTGAAGCTCCGCCCGAGAGGGGTACCTTTTTCAGGCTTCAGGATTTCACTAGTTTAAGTATATGAAAGGGTAGGAAAATCTGTCATTTACTTATTTTAAGGAGCCTTAAATTAAAATATTTCAAAGAGACGCACCTTATAACTGTATCATTTCATTTATTAGGCACTACATGAAAATGACAAGACCACTTCCTTTTATGGCGATTTGGTCGAAAGCAATTCACATTGTACTTCGCTAAACGATTGGCTCAAAAAACTTTTGCCACTTTGTCATCCAATCGGGAATAAAAGCAAAACTTGTCGTCACTTGCTCGCACATGTTTTTCCGCGCTTTCTGACGTTTAGACGGTCTCAGTTCTTCGTCCTTTCGGCCAGGGTTACTTTGCATTTGGTTTTACTATGCTCAAAGACCAGTTCCCTATTCCTTCTATGAGACGCGCTTGCAGGGAACCATCAGGTCTACATATGCTAACTCCAGTGATTCTTTCCTTCAGATTAAAACGCGTTTTATTTGATATTGAAAGCCAGTTGGGACGGGTACGTACAACCGGCATTCCTTCAAGTACAATTGTAATCGACTTGGATCTTTCCTTTTATGGAAACGGCGTCACCGAATATGCGTTGGATTTTGCAACGCATGGTAAACAAAGGTTTGTACCTCATCCTGAAACGCTCAAAGAACCCCACGTGATCATTTCCTTGGCTGACGTCACTCCCGACTTTGTTCATCCACAAACAAAAAAGTCACTTGAGACGATGGCAAAGGACATCAGTGGCCAAGAAGATTTCACATCGTTGTTCCCCACTGTTCAAGAAGAGGACTATTTGGGAATAGTTTACAATACCGGGAAGAATGCTTCCGGGGGAAAACCCAGCTACTTGACGCAAACAAACGTCAATCTTCTGCTAAAAGACGGCAACGCCGAGATTTCTACATCGATGTGTAACGGTAGCCTCCTCTTCACTGGAATATCCCTGGGAAGAGACCCTTCGGAATCGGATGCATCTGGGCACAATGGGGATAACCTATCAGGATTGACAAATTCATTCTCTGACGTGTGCCTAGGTAATGGTTTCTCAACCTCTCCAGATCTCTTCATCAGCGATGCAGGTCATCAATTAAGTGATAACTCAAGACGTGGTAAAAACCCTTTGTCAAATGAACATCTGTCTGTTAGGGTACCACCGGTGGCACTGGTAACAGGCGCTGCTAAAAGACTTGGTGCTTGTATCGCCAGAAAATTGCATGCATCAGGATACAGAGTTGTCATTCACTACAACAAGTCTCAAGATGAGGCGAATAATCTTTTGAGAGAACTTAACAGGTAAATTGTGCTTATCATGCTTATGTAGGCTATCGTGAGCTATGGGTGGTTTATTTGTCAGGGCGCTGGACTGCGGTTCCTCCGCTCCAGGCAGAAGACCTTGCTGGGGTCGTTGTGTTTTGTTCGTGGGAAAAACGTTTTACTCTTGCTTACAGTGCCTCTCTCTATCCAAATATATAATTTAATGCTCGGGGTAACCCTGCTTTAGACCAGCTACCATTCAGTGTAATGAGGAATAGAATACCTCTAACTGCTTACTAAGGATAAGTCATTACAAGCTTCGACGATGGTAGGGGAAACTTTGTGTCGATGTACCCTCCTCCCAGGACCATAAATAACTGGAAAAATGAAATAGTTTAATCTCTACAAGCTATTTTCTTTTATAAGGTCGCGAAAGTCAAATAGTAATATTGAGACGGCAAAATCGCTTTTTAAAACCTCTGAACTTGAGCGGTTTCTTTGATTTATTCAAATTTCAGCGTTCGAAGCAACTCAGTCTCGTTGGTTCAAGGAGACTTGACATGCGATGTAAGCAACACCGCCCAACGAATCATCAGTGAGGCCGTGGCAGTCTGGGGGAGACTTGATGTCTTAATTAACAACGCTTCTCAGTTCTACGCTACTCTAATTGGCTCTATTAAGGAGAAAGAGTGGGAAGACTTGATCCGAGCTAATCTAACCTCGCCATTCTTCCTTTCACAAGTAAGACTGACATTCAGTCAGGATCTTCTGCATCAGTTACTTAATATATACTGATATGGCATACCCATTACAAAAGCTTGCAAGTTGTAGCCTGTATACTTTCAAGCCGACCGAAAAAAAACCTGAGTGGAAGGTGCAGGGCCTACAATCAAAAGATCGCATTTCTTTCTTATTTTTTCTCTTAACCTTTAGGTAGATTGACCATCTTTTGATCATCCTCGATTGCCACAGAAAGCAGCCTACGTTTGCGGCGAATTATAGCACATGTAAATACTTGCGCCACAATATTACTTCATGCATTATTTAAGTGATAGAGCACTTTTTCCTTGTTAACATAGCTTCATCTACACATAAGAGGGGTTCGGAGAACTCGAGACAGTTATGCAGACCCTCGACTGCGTCTCGGGTTTGCATTACTTTCGAGAATTCTCTCAAAGTGTTTAGATGAGGCTATGCACACACAGAAAATATGCTCTATTGCTTTTATAAAATAATTTTCAAGAATACGCGTGAATTTTAAACGTCACAACCGTGTTTGCATACTCTCATCAAAACACACCAATCGACCAATGAGAGCGCGCGTATTATCTCTGTTATTTTATAAAGCTATTTATAATATTTGCATAATGTTTGTTATCTACAATAACTTGAAACTTGCAATATTTACGTATTTCTATATTTACGTATAGTTAGGCTTAAGATGTCTTGATATACTCCAAAGTTACTGAAAAATTAACTTTGCAGGCGGCGTTTCCCTTCTTAAAAGCGTCCAAAGGAACAATTATAAACCTGTGTGATATCCATGGTGTGAGACCAAAGATCAATTACTCAGTGCATTCCATCTCCAAGGCTGGCCTTCACATGTGTACCTTCTCATTGGCTAAAGAGTTCGCGCCAGATGTGCGCGTGAACGGTGTCGCTCCTGGGTGCATCCTGTGGCCTGAGGAATCATGGGATGGATTGTCAGTGGAGGAAAGAGAAGCGCGAATGAAAGAGAACAAGAAAAAACAAGAAGAAAGTATCAGTAAGGTGCCGTTTGGTCGGAAAGGAGAGCCTGAAAATGTTGCTGATGTTGTGTTATTTCTGAGTACATCTGCTGAGTACGTCACTGGGCAAATCATTGCAGTTGATGGAGGCCGTATCTTGCATCAGTAAGTCCCGAGCGTCAGTGAGTCCCGCGGGTCAACGAGCTGAATGTACTGATCGTTTCCAAATGTAATTCTAAATGTTCCTCCCTGAATTCTTTTCTGATTTATAGATAACATATATATGCATTTCCAAATTTTCCTTTGATGTATTTATTTGAATAGTAGTGACAAATGGTCAGCACACATTGAGCGGTAAGATAAGGTTTTATGTAGACTGGTTAATATTGATGCGCATGAACAATAACCAGAAGAAATTCTGAAGGCGCGGCTTGAGCGTTCACCTCCCACCAATGTGGCCGGCGTATGATGCCGGCCCGGTCATATGTGTGTCGAGTTTATTGTCGGTTCTCACCTCGTTCCCAGGGTTTTTCTCCGGGTTTACGTTTTTCGGTTTTCCTCCCTCCGCAAAAAAAAAAAAAGAAGAAAACAAAAACATCTCCAAATCCTAATTCGAATGATGAGATAGAGGACCTGCATGAAAACCATGCAGCTATAGCCTGCGTTGCAAGCGTTTCTGTGGTGTTGGGGAGCAAAGAATATTACAGCGCGAAAAATGGAGCGAGTAAAAGAGGGGGGATGGGGAGGGGAAGGAAGGAAGGAAACGCTTGCAGACAAACCCCTGGATTTTGAAAACCGCCCACTTGGCCTTTCATGCCTGAGCGCGCACACTGAGATTTCGTGCTGTCATCGGCTGTCATAAATTTACCAATAAAATCTTCGGCCTTCCGTAGCAGAAGTGAACTTTGAACCAAAATAAACTTTACTTGTCAAAATATGTCTGAAACAACGAACGCACGATGGGAACGGAGAAATCTCGATGGATTAAATTTGGTAATTTTTAATCAAGCTACTCAATCCGTCTAAAAGGAAGGACTGCAAGGGTTAAGTTTTAGCACAAATCTGGCTGAAAGTTAACCTGTGAGAAGTATACCAGTCGCGTTAGTAATCCTTGTGCTCGCATGATTCGAAATCTTGGATCACTGTATTCATTCGTCCAGGAATCGATACAAAGTAAAATTAGCAAGTCAACTCTCACAAAGGCAATTCCAGTAAAGAAGCGTTTGCTGGAAACGCCAGATCCGCAAATCGGTTCGATTGTTATCGCTGCAACAAAAACAAACAACGGAAAGTCTTTTCGGCAAACTTTGGAATTTGAGCTGGAGAGGCTTCATACATCTGAGAGGCGAAATAACCATATTCTTGACCAGTAACTGAATAAAGATAATCTTCCCCTAGGAGACCTCCAAGTCAAAGTTGTTTATAAAATGTCCTAGTAAGAATTCCCCGCGACGAGACGACTAAATTTTTGGTAAGGCAAATATGTGACAAAAACTGGCATGCCGCAGCTAAATGCTAGGTTCTAAATGCTGTCAACAAAATGCTTCTAATGAAATGTCGCAGTACCTACGACAACATGTTGCCTTGTAACAAGCCAGACGAAATCACTAAGTTTTCCCACGCAGTAGTGCTAATCTTCTGTCCCGTGGTTTATTATCATGTCGGCGCATGTGGCATTCAAGAAAGTGATATTAAAATTAAAGGAACAGCTGCAAATTGTGTCGCGCCTGCTTCTGCAATAATGTGCAGGCTTCGAAAAACCAAAGCGTCGGCATTGCATTACAGGATTTCTACCGTACTGTTGAAGCTGACGACTAAATCCTCGTTCAGCGAGAAAAGTTAAAGCGTTTTGTAACCAAGCTTCGAACGCGTCTTCCCCTTTTGTCTGGCACTCAAAGGTATTAAAATACCTTTGATCGACACATGTCAATAATATTGGACTAGCCCAGCCAATCACGAGCTCCGTTCGCTGGCGAACGGAGGTTTTCAAAATCCAGGGGTTTGTCTGCAAGCGTTTCCTTCCTTCCCCTCTCCCACCCCCTCCTTCTTTTTTTTGGTTCTCGCCCCATTTTCCGCGCAGACAAAACACCGAAAATCCCGTTCCTCGGTCTTTCTTTGCTACCAAACCCCACGGAAACGCTTGCTACGCGGGCTAATGCAGCTAAGGCTGATGTGGCTTTCTCTGTAAACAAAACAAATGTAAAATTGCAGTCATAATTTTTACACTTTGTAAGCCCGACAGCGCAATTTACTCTGCAGGAATTTTTTTTTCTACACTTCTTCTTTGGACGCCTCTTTTTGACTCACCCCTCCTTGTATTTTTTGTTTTTGTTTTTGTATTATCCCCCCCCCCCCCCCATTCACTTTTCCAATGGTCCGTCATTCCTATTCTTAACCTTGGGTTGCACTGTCACGCTATAAAAAAATAATTCGAAAACCATTCAGTGGATAAAGTCAAGAAATTGAGATGCTATAGGAGGTTGATAAAGAAGACACTTCTCCGAGTTTTAGGTCTATACGTTTTCGCAAACTTCAGATATTCGTCGAAATACTTTGCACAAATTTACAGAGCCCGGTATGGAGCACAGGCGGCCCAAGCTCTCAATGTTATCCTTTTTTTTTTTTTCCTTTTTATGCGAACGTTCAGGCTAACGTGACATATGGCATGTACTATTACATAACGACCGAATTTGACCACGCGAAACATGACTCCCGCCTTGCAGCATATGGAGGTGTTGTGTTACAACGGTTTGAATTTATAAAGGTTTGTATGGGAATGCAACGGCTTTGCTTGAAAAGCCAATTATTCTTATATTTTGTGAATAAAATCTACTTACCCTGTTGCTGTGTTGTATTCTTTGCTGTTTGCCAGCTCCTCGGGCCGATCACAGAACAATAACTCGCCGAAATCGCGTTAGATCAGCCCGAGGAGCTGGCAAACAACAAAGAATACAACACAGCAACAGGGTAAGTAGATTTTATTCACAAAATATAAGAATAATTGGCTTTTCAAGCAAAGCCGTTGCATTCCCATACAAACCTTTATAAATTCAAACCGTTGTAACACAACACCTCCATATGCTGCAAGGCGGGAGTCATGTTTCGCGTGGTCAAATTCGGTCGTTATGTAATAGTACATGCCATATGTCACGTTAGCCAGAACGTTCGCATAAAAAGGAAAAAAAAAAGAATAACATTAAGAGCTTGGGTCGCCTGTGTATGGAGCTGCCATATTGGTGTACCTCGGAAAATAGTGTAAACATCTGGAACTTACTTTGGCTATCTACACGACTGATTATCTGAGCTAATCAAGCAGACATTCAAATAAGCGCTTTCCCAATACTTCAACGTCTGAAAAGGCTAAAAATCACGAGATAAGTATATATTTTTCGACAAACGCGTTCATGGCTTTATAGGTCACGCACCGCCATAACCGTCTGAAATTTAAAATGTGTTTGTTTTCAGACAAAGCAAGCTATTGAGCTGAAAAGTTGTCAATAGATATAAATTTAACCCCTCTTATGCCTGATGAGGATCAAAACTTTGGTGGCTCTTTAGTTTTAAATTTTAGAAAATGACGATTTCATGCGCAAACGAAGAATTCTCTCTTGCCCTAAAGGTAATAGCGTGACGCGTGACAGGTTAGGAAATGAGATTCAAATTTCTTGAACTACCGCTGAACTGATTGACTTTTAGAAACAACGCTTTCTTCACGTCTACGGTCAGGCTACTTCAAGACAGAGAGCTGTACGCAAATCACACCATTCTAATAGCGAGAGAGCCATGTCTATCCTCGTTGAGAAAAACTGGCAAACAGTAAGACCGACTATCAGAGAAAGAAGCAAGTTTATGTTCAACAATGAACTCTTCAGCGATGTGAAGTTTGTTGCTCGAGGGGCCAATGACGAAAGTGAAAGTAAACAAGTGATTCCCGCTCACAAGTTTGTACTGTCGATTAGCAGTCCTGTATTTGAAGCCATGTTTTACGGTGAGCTGGCAGAGACTACAGACTCTATTGAACTGCCTGACTGTGAATACGAGAGTCTGTTGGAGCTGTTTCGCTACATGTACAGCGATGAAGTGAACTTGAGAGGAAGTAATTTGATGGGAGTGCTGTATTTGGCGAAGAAATACATGGTGCCTTCACTGGCTGATAAATGTGCGGAATATCTGCAGGATAACTTAGATCCATCGAATGTTTTCGACATCTTGCCACAAGCACAGAAGTATGAAGAGGAAAAACTGGTGGATCAATGCTGGAAAGTAATCGATGAACAGACAGAAGAAGTTCTGAAATCAGATGGATTTGCGACAATTGAGAGGTCCTTACTTGAAACAATAGTCGCGCGGGAAACTTTGAATATTCAAGAGATAGAGTTGTTCAAAGCGGTGAATTTGTGGGCGACAAAGAGATGTGAAGAACAAGGCTTATCAACAGATGGAAGTGAAAAAAGAAGAATTCTCGGAGAACGGATTGTGAAAGGAATACGGTTTCCAGTGATGACCCAATATGAATTTGTTGCTGTTGTTCTTGACTGCAAGATACTGACATCAGACGAAGCTTTTAGCGTAGTTAAATACTTGCATTCAGTTCCAGACACCCAAGTGGTATTTCCAGAGGCTAAACGAACTGGTTTGGAATTGTTCCAGCGTTGTTGCAGATTTGGTTCCGTGGTTCACACTGACTCAGGTTATCCTTATTCGCCTGGTAAACGAGACTGTCTTTATTTTGAGGTCGACAAAGACATCTCCTTACTTGGAGCAACACTCTGCGGAAGCAGAAATTGTGAATATTCTGTTGCCCTTTATCTAAAACGTTTCGATGGTTTGTTCTTTCATAATGTCTGTACCACAAAAGGAAAATTTTCTTCAGAGTGTAAAGAATCAATGCTAGTTTCTTACTACGGTTTCGATGTTTTCTTCGACAGTCCAGTTGACATAGAGAAAGGTGTCACATACCATCTGGAAGCTTCCATTTCTGGCTCTGCCAACTCTTGTTTTGGTCAAAATGGTCAACATTCAGTTGTTTGTTCAGGAGTTAAATTTGATTTCCAAAACAGTATTTACAGTGGTAATGGAACGACAGCTGAACGAGGACAATTTCCAGGGTGTCTTTTTATTGTAAAATAAATGGTTAATTAAATAATTGAACGATTCCATCTCGACTGCTAGGTAGTCAGGAAGAAAAGGCCCTCAATTTTGAAAATGTATCACCTATGTTCAGTAAATTTGTTCATTCAGAGGCTTTCAATTCAACCTAAATTCGAAGCAGCTAGGAAACTACTATGGACTTTGAACAGATATACATTTCGACATCACATTGTGATACAAAGTCTTTGTTGATACAAGAGAGGACGTTAAGGCCAGTGCTTATTTAATAGGGGTTCTTCTATGATGTAGAATTGGTTGTTTCTTTGTTAATTTTGCAATTGCATGTAATTGTAATTTAGTAGTTGGAACTAAAATATTCTACAATATTAATATTAGTGAATTATATCGACATTTGATTCCTGAATGCCAATTCAGAACTTAACTAATGGCTTGTATACTTGCGTTGGATACATAATTGCTTCATTTTTGCCCATTTTATTGAACACATTTTTGATCATTTTATTGAATAGTTTTCCTGTCGAATAAAGTGCAGCAAACACTGAAACTCCAGGTCACTTTGATCACATAAATAGCACGTGATTCCGGTCCTGTTTTTAATTTGCCAAACAAACCGGCTTTGCTTACAAATGAGAGGTTGTCTAATATAGACAAACTGATACGTTGCGAAAAAAACCTGAGTCGCAATCCTTGTGGTTTAACCGACCGCAAAGATCGAAATTTGCGATGCGAAAACTGCACCAGACAAAGGGACTAACTTAACTACATTGTAGTAGAATATTTTTACGTCATATCAGAGCGAAGATATAACGATCGTAGAAAAAGTTCTTGGTTCGTATACTGTAGCATTCGAAGATTGAATCAAAATCGAACGATCCGTATATGGATCAAAAACTGACTTTGCACGTTGTACATGCAAACTCTGGAGATATTAATTAGGGTCCCAAAACGGGGGGTTGGAGGGGTACCTGGAGCCCTGGTGCCTGGACTTTTTGACTATGGAGCCCGGAGCCCCATCATTTCACGGCCTGGAGATCTGATCTTGTTTAGGTACGGTGTCCGGAGCACTGAAATTCTTGCTTTGGAGCCTGGAGCCCAAATTAGTGGAATCTAGTGACGAGAAAGTGCAACAGATAAGAGAGACACACATTTTGTATCACATTCCAAATGTGTTTCTTTGTTTTCTGAAGTTTACTTGCCTCTTATTTAATTCAGTTAAAATCTTTGTTGATTAAGATGAGAGTTGGCCGAAAAAAAACAGTTATAAAAAAAATCAAACAGACTTCCACGTTGCATTGGATTAAAGGACTTAAAAGGGTCAGCCACATATTGCACCCCTTGATTCGCAAATAGTCAGTTAAGTGGCTGTTAATAATTAACTAAAGGCCTTAAGGGCCCATTAACCGATCTTTTTGAGCCGTTGCTAGGGAAAATTTAGTCTCATATAACCTCCATTTTTAGTTAGTTCAGAGTTATTTCATGTGTTTTAACTTTTTCCTGATCAGTAACACTATTGATGACGTCATCAGGCCACGCCCATGGTCATGTGACTAATACAGAAAAAATGCAAAGGCTCCCAGGCAAATTACTTTCCCGGGATTTTTTTCATTGATTTAGTATTTTAATTTAAATCCTCATTACACTATGCATCGATTTTGTTTAATTTCTAAAAGGTCAGATTTTGAGAGCATTTTAAAATATTGAAAAATTCGTAATTTTCTGAAAAAAGCATGATTTCGAAAAAGGAATGCATAGCTATGTTGCCAACGTTGGCTTTTATCGAAATTCGTCGAAAAAGGCTGAATTTAATGAAAAACCGCGTTTCCTTTAGCATTTAAAGAAACCGGAAGTGCGCCCGATATCTATTGGAAGTTACACTATCAGCGCGTGCGCAATTTACACTACCAGCGCACTTCGTTAAGATCACACAAAGCCACACGGAGTTAGTTTTTCTCTTTCTATTGCTCTTGTTTTTCTGTCTTTCTCTTATTTTGTCTTTGCTTGTACTTTTTTTACTTTGCATTTTGCGAAACACAAAGAAAAACGTCTAAAATGTGAGCGAATTTGCAAGTTTTTGAGTTGTTTTTATTTTCCGCGCTCAGGCTGACGTAAGTGACCGGAAGTGAAATTTCACCTCCGTAGCAACGCGCGCGAGCGCGCGCATGAATCGGTTAATGGGCCCTTAACTGGATAAAACCTCTTCTAGTTGACCCCTTTTATAGAAAATATGGATATGATTAAATGCAAAACCCTTATTTTCTTGAAAGTTTTTGTTTTGTACTGTTTATCACCATATAAAGCAAGCATCTTAATACCTTGTAAGCAACTGCAAATGGAAATTAATTTCAATGTACTTATTTATAATTACAGAATACCAGGGAGAATGCAATATTCGAGTCAGACACTAAATATTACAAAAATATCAAATACCATTTAGCCGGCGTTTAGTTGGCTGTCTGCTTCCCCGGCAAGCATGATTGCTACCTGGGGAGGGGGCGGGGAATTCCTCTTTAAAAAGGACCGTCGGAAATTTTGAAAAGAAAATTAAACCCTAAGGGGTCCCAAGGTACTGTTTTGTGGGCATGACTTGAATTTGTTTTCACCCCTAATAGGTACCAAATCTAAAACAACACATTATCTCCTGTCATATCTTTTCGGCTAAATACCCTAAAAAGTGCCGCGAAAGCTCCCTTTGTGGATTTTTTGAGGCTGAATACCCTAGCTAAGAGACACCAAAGCCGCTTTTAAACCCTTAAATTAAAAGGTACGACGAGCGCCCCTGCTCTTTTTATTTGGAAGACCCCCCAGGGATTGCTAGCACTACTTGCCACGGCTAGATTCATCTGCGAGCTACGTGCAGCCCAAGCTCAGTACGCGAGCGTCGTTATCATTTTAGAGATACACAGGTAGTTTCGCTACGAAGCCGTTTCGCTCTAAATTATAAGCTAAATTACATTCTCCCTGTGGCCTGAAGCGCATGGCCTTGAATTCAGGATCGCATGTAACAGATAGTATGAGTGTCAAATTGTAAATGATCAAATATTCACAGACTTAAATACAAAACTTGATGGTTTCGGCCTTAACACAACGTAAACAGCATGAATATTAAACTGAAAAGGTTGAAGTAATAACATTTCAACCGAGAAAAGTTGTTTTCGACGAATTTCAAACGAGTAATAATAACAAAGGCTAAAGCTTTAACGTTTGTAACTTGACTACAAAATGTGAGTTGTCAGTTAAATGTTCGAGTAGTTTTCAGTTGTCAGTCACTTTTTTGCCATTTGTCAGTTATCAGTTACCCCTATCCAGACCCTCAGAGGAGTGGTGTCGGGTGGAGTGGAGTGCTTTGAGCAAGGATGTTGAAGTGATACGATGTAGTGTAGGGTGGGGTAGTGTAATGCGGTGCGGGGTAGTTCGGTATGGTGAGGGGTGGTGTACTTTTAGCTGGCCAAGAAAGAGATGATGCGTGGTAGAGGCTGAATTTGGCTTTTCTTTGATTCCTGAACCGTTGAAATTTTTCCTACATCTCTCGCTAAGTCTTATGTACAAGAAGCGAATAGGAATAGTTCTTTGAAATCTCTAGACTACTAGCAGCCGGTCTTTTCTCTTCGGGAACGGTTAGACGAGTTCTGCTATGCAACAAGCGTAGAATTTATTTTCCGTTCAGCCGGGCATTAACGCACTTCAACTTTAGCTGATACAATTTAGGTACCCTATATAAGGATCGCACCATGATCACAATGCCAACAGGAGCACAAATGATACTCTATTTACGGATCGGGAAACTCGAAAACCATACCCTATCCCGCGGCACATAACTATATGGCCCATATATGGGAGTACCCTACCCTTCCCCCGAGGGAGGTTTTAGCCCTATATTTGGAATCGTTTTTGTACACACGTGTAGTCGCTGCATTAGTTCGGCAAGCGATGGAAAGAGCGCAATGAGCTTGAAACGTACAGCTGAACAATCTTGAGATAATTGAGACTGTCGTGAAAGTTGAGACGTTAAAAGTTAATTGTTTAGCTGTCGTTTCTGATTTACAGTGTGTTTTATCAGTGGCTAAAAAATATCAAGGCTGAAATTTCGAAATTTTAAGCCTGATACTTTAAGAATAACCCCGAGGTTCAGACTTGGGAAAGAATATAATTTTGTGCGTTAAAAGTTTGTAGACGTAATACACATGCTTATATGTTTGTTTTTTTAACTTAACCATATAAACATTTTTCCTTTCTCTAAACGGCATAACTGGCCAAAAAACAACCGTGACTAGCTGTACTTCGATGCTAACAAAACATTGCTGCAAGATGTTTATGCGTGCCATATCAAGCTTTATTGTCTGCAGTCTAGCTCCAAAATTACTTTAACGCTATCAAAGTCATGCATGAAAGGACAGATAACCTGAAGTTGAGTCCACATCATCCACTTTGTATTCCTATAATCTAAGGCTATTCACAAGAATATTTTCAGCCTAAAATCGGCAGAAAAATAAGAATATTCAACATAGGCCGGAAAAAACAATATTCTTATTTAAAAAAAGAGTGTTGTTGTCTGAGGTTTGTTATAGAAGTGTTATAGAAGTCAATAAACTGAAAAGGCTCAGAATTTATCTTATCCCAAGTGCCCTGGCCTGTGGCTAAATATCCGAGATTTTATGAGAATCTTCTGGAATAAGTGTTCCGATTAGAGCCCTGCCAAACATTCCAACGAAGAAGAAACAAATTAACTGCCGATGCTTGGTGACTAACCACTCCTTTTGAGAGACTTACGTGGAACAGAAGACCAAAATGTAAATCAATAATTATCATGAACTCTTCTTTTTGAAATGGCTTTGGTATTAATCGCGTGACGGACACGCGTGAATAAGCTGATATCATATAAACAACACGGCCTGTCGAGGTCTGGCTGGGGTCACCCTATGACTCTGTTAAAGCAAGAAAAACAACGCAAAATCTGTTTCTTATTTCATGCTACGCATTTTTAATCAGCATTTGATAAACGGTTAAAAGAATTCTGTTCTTCGTGGCTCCTTCAGACCAACAAATTCTTTACTGAAGAACTGCCCATTTGCAGAGCAGCGAAAAACATCAAGGACTTGAAGTAAACGTTATTCAGCGGTATTGACACAGTTATGATTTACATGAGAAGAACAAAAGATAATAACCGCATGGGGATCAAATGCTCTTTTTATAGCTGTAATTTCACGCTTGTTTGTTATTGTTGGTTGTGGGAAGAATCTGTCGAAGAAAAACTTGCTCGCACCAGACCAAGACTCCATGAAAGCTCCAGTGAAGGACCAACTTTAGTTTAAGCGCAGCGGAACACAGACAGTGTAAAGAAGCGCCAGTGAGATAAGTTTGAAGACGTTTGTGGGTTGCAAGTTGGTTGCGTCACGTTACCGAGCTAAGACTTGCTTTGCGGAGAAGAAAACACGAGCTGTTCGGAACAGAATTGCTTCGACTCGACTTTCAGTGCGTATTCGAAACAGCTTTGGACATAAGTACAGGATTATCAGCATTTAGAAACGGGCATGGCTTCTAGTCCTGTTTGGAAAGTGCGGGTTAACCCTAACCGCTATCAAAGTGTCCCTACGTGTGGCGATGACATAAGTGAGGACTGTAGCGGTCGTAGAAGGTCAGGTTCCTCTGACGACAGCCCTCTTTCGTCCCCGCTTACAAACCGCAAACCACAGAAGGGAAAAAGCCTGGGCGCACCAGGTCTTAACAACAACTACAAAGATATCTGGTCCAAGCGCGTGAGGGACGGAGCTGTGAAGGAAATTGTCCTTAGTCCTAGTAGAGCTGACACTGGTTGTGATAAGCGAATTACAATCAATATCTCTGGAACGAGGTTCGAAACTCTCGAGAGCACGCTGGCAAGACTGCCAGACTCATTGCTTGGATCGTCGATAAAGAAAGCACCTTACTATGATCCCATCCATAACGAATTCTACTTTGACAGAAACAAACATGTCTTTGACAGTATATTGTTCTATTACCAGTCAGGGGGGCCCGCCGGTGGCGTTCTTGTGAAACCGGATGGTATACCCGAGGGGACATTCTTGGAAGAAGTCAAATTTTTTGAACTGGGAGAGGACGCGGAGACGAAGATTGGAGCTGACGATCAAACAGAGAAGAAACTTGGCCGCGGTCTTGAGGCTGTCTCAGCGAATATTTCATATTGTGAAACTTGTTCATCGAAAATCAGAATGCTTTTCGATACAAGCCAAACAAGGAAAGCATCTCCTTTGCGTAGAGCTATAGATGTCTGGATGATTTTTGTAACAATCTTTTTCATCATTTTGCTTTGCGGTAAGACGTTACCTTCCCTAAGAGAGGTTTTCGTTTTGGACCAGTGCTGCGAACGATACGAAAAAAACGCTTCAGTGGGCTTTTTCTGGTCATTTAGCGAAAAATTCTGCATATCTTGGTTCACGCTCGAATACGCTCTGCGCACGTTGAGCGCAACGAAAAAATCATTGTACTTATTGTCAGCACAGGGTATTTTTGACATGTTGTCGTTTTTCCCTTATGTAATGACAATCATAATCCAAGTGGTGGTACCAGGAACGGCGACAATTCCTTTCCAACGCATTCTTATGTTTCTAATGTTCTTTTCAGTCTTCAAGCTGACTCGTTACTCTCTTGGGCTGCAAGTACTCATGAAGACAATTCAGACAAGCTTGCAAGAGCTGATGTTACTGCTGGTGTGTGTAGGCATCAGCCTGGTGTTATTTTCATCGGTGATATATTACTGCGAAAGTTCTGAGGACTCCACGGATTTCAACAGCATCCCGGCAACGTTCTGGTTCACTATCGTTACCATGACAACTGTGGGGTACGGCGACCTGGCGCCCGTTACAGTGGCGGGAAAAGTTTTCAGCGCGCTTTGTGCAGTGTTTGGAGTTTGTTGTGTTCTAGCAATTCCATCAACAATTATTGTGACAAATTTTAACTTCTTTTATTTAAAGCATAAGGCGAAACCAAAGAAACCAAAAAGGCCAAAAACGAGAATGACTGCTCTTCAAAGGTGGGTGACTCGGTTTCGAAGTGTCACCCTTTGAGACCTATGTGGCCATTGAGACTCATGAAATACCAATCATTGTCATTGGTTCAGACTCCTCGATATTCAATTAAACCGATAATATATGATTACCTATATATATCATTGTTTGCAATGGATTCGGAATATAACATGCCATTCAAGGGGGGGGGGGGGGAATGCTAGTTTTACTTACTGCTATACACCCCTGTGTAAATTTTGTGACTAAAACTCGCAAAAAATCACTTATCAATGACCATGAATAATTTTAAAATCATATGCGTGACATGTCGATCTGTGTTTATTACATCATAATAAAAGTGGACAGAAGGCGTCAAAATTTATCTTTATTCCTCAAAAATAACGATCTTAAACGACTTTGTGCTAGTCATTTTTTGACAATCGAAATTGTCTTTGGATCGATCTTGTAGTTCACTACATGATAGAAGAATGCCAGTGGTTTTTGAGACTACAAATGTACAAGACCAACAATTTCCTTGAAAACGTAACATTAAAATATAAGTTGAAACAAAGAAAATACTCGACGTGGAGACGGTTAGACTGAATTTGACTAGCAGAGATCTTTACAATTTTATTTCTCCTTTTTCCTCCTCGTTTTACTTTCAATTGAAAAGATTAGATATGTCAAAAACTCGAGACATTGTTTTGTTACACGTCCTACATATCCAAATAGCTCGAGGTTGGTCAAAGATACCGCTCGCCCTATGACCAGCTAATCTAACATTCAGATGTCAAACGACGTATGTTTCGATATGTTTAATAAACATAGGTACCCCGTAGTGATTTTAGATTTTCTTAGTGGTAAATCTGTGCCCGAACAAAGCTCTCCATAAAGCATACAAAAGCTTATTATTTCTCGGATTAAGAAATATACAAACACTAACCGTGTTCCCATCGACTTGTAGAAACACGAATGGAATAATGAAGGAGGTACGTCACGGTTTGCACATCTTGAAAAGCTTTTAAAGGCAATTTTGTACGTAGCCAGAGTAACTCAAAATTCCGTGACTAAGCTCCTTTAAGAGAACGAGGAGTGCTGTGAGAGCAGGATAGACCTGCAGGCGGAAAGCTATGGAAAGGTCCATAAACGTGACTACAAAATGTTTGGCTGTGTTTTCATACTCTTAGCAAAATTTGCTGTTCATTTTATATCATTGATTCAAGGATCTGCCACCGTCAACACATATTACCTGCCCCGTGACATAACTAGCCGAGCGAGCAAGAAATTCCACTATATCAGCAATGTCGCTAGGCTCACCCCTGCGATTCAAGGGAATCTTTTTGATAATTTCTGCCTTTTTGGTTTCCAAGGTTACCCCGTGCGTCTTCTCAGGCCACAAAACAGCCCCAGGGCTCACGCCGTTGACTCTGACAAAGGGGGCGAACTCTTTAGCGAGCACCATGGTGCACATGCGCAAACCCGCCTTTGAGATGCAATATACTGAGTGATGTTCCAGCGGTCTGTCAGCGTGAATATCCAGCAGATTAATGATACATCCACCTGAAGCTTTCAGGCTAGGAAAGGCAGCCTAAAAGAATGAAAGGTAAATAAATGATTTAGGCCACCAGTACGATGAGAAAACACTCTGACATATTTAAGCGTCCGCTAAAATCCGTACTATACATGCTGGTTTTCATTTGACGTTGTCATATTTGAAAATTCAAAATTACCTATCCATCTGAGGTTTTAGTTTCATCAGATTTAACACCCTCCCAGAAGTTGATGTTTTACAACGTTTTAGCTCGACAGAGTTCTTCGTTTTGTAATATACTTTGTGCAGCTCGTTTGAATTTCCAAGCTTTTGCGTTGCGTGACATTAAAATGGCGGCCCGAGAAGGATGTAGCGTAGGTCAAAAGATGAGCTGTCGCTTAAATTTTGCTGACTGAACAATTCTCGAACTAGAAGAGGTATTGATTTCAAAAAGAAAGAGAATAGATTTCCTCCATTTTCTGTCCAGTTAAAGAAACCCATGAGAAAGATTAGAGGACTAAACCAATGCTGTGGAAAAATTGATCTACGGCTCGTGTTCCTACAGCAGAACGTGTCTCGTTTCCTAAGCTTTCCCTTGTAATTGCATAATCGATAGAAACACGCGGAAAATGTTTTCAACTTGTGGAAAATGAAATTAGACCTCGAACGTTCGGTCTTTGCTATATCGCTCTCGCTCGGTCAATACGGCAAGGGCTCGGTTTGAGATTTTCCCGTAAAAATCTAACTCTCGATTAATAAGTAGTTATTAATGCTGTCCTTTGAAGTCAGGCACCTCCGCGGTAGCGACATTCAAAGATGGCGAATAATAAATAAATAAATAAATAAATAAATATACATTTATATAGCGCCATTTTCCACTAATTGTCCCTGGCGCTTTACAATACTTTAAAATTAAAATCCTAAGTTTTAAATCCTAAAATTAAAATCCTAATCCTTTAAAAACTTAAAATCCTAAATCCTGAAAGTTAAAATCCTAAGAATTAAATACGCTATATAATATAATTAGACTACAAATAAATGAAATGACAAATAAAAATGAATGACCAGACAAATAAATGACCAGACCAGAGAAAAGAGAGCAACTTTGCGTAGCTAAAATTGAAACATGATGTTTCTTACATCTGCAGAGCAAAATTAAAAAAAAAAAAAAAACACAAAAATTCGCCACATTCACCTGTGATAA
>NC_138158.1:9449220-9604220 GCF_964199315.1 Orbicella franksi | reverse complement strand
AGATTTACTCGATTAGTTTCAATCGATTTTCACTCAAAACCCGAATTTAAATTAAAATAACTGCTTTTTACAGTTTATAATTGATTCCGCGTCATTGAATTAACATTTCGAGTTAAAAATACGAGTTTAGGAACAGAAACATAGCGCTATATATAATAATTAACCAGGCGTAGCTTTCACCGAATGTGCCAAAATGTTGTTCGCCAAGAATCGTGCAGGAATTTTGAGCGGTTTCCGAAAGGTTTTGACTGGAAATGCGAATTTTACATAAATCAAGGCGTTTGTTCAACAACCAACATTGAGCAGCCATCGGTCCTAGCTAGACAACGTTTCTCGTGTGGTAGTTGAGAAAACTCTGTGCCTTTGGTGATTCAGAAAACTAGTTCCAGATCAATAAACTGATAATGTTAATGTTAGCTCACGTTGACAGACTGATGACAGATAGCTTTTTGGAAGAGTGCAAGCAATAGCAGTTAATAATTACTTTTCATCTCATACATTTGTCCGTATATTTTTTTCCCGCGAACGGCGTAAACCCAGCCAAATTTACAGACAAATGTATGGAAAATTAGAAAAGTTAACCAAGCATCTTCAATTAAGTCACATCCTTCAAACTTAGTGAATACAATCTCCTACCTAGTATTTATATTTAACGAATTCTGTAAAATTCAAATTTAAAAAGAGTTATTTGCCATTTTGCCGGATTCCCATACAAAAACTGTAATTTCTGATCGCTTTGCCTACCCGTCAAGATGGCGTTGAAAACGGTGATAAGACCTTTTATATATTGCTTAAGTTTTACAATGAATTAATTAACACGTTAGCCTGCGAAAACAGCCGTCCTTCTTAGCGAAGGAGGCTGTTTTCGCAAGTTATTAACACGTATGACACAATATCTTCAATATCAAACAAAAATTTCGTTTTTGAAAATATCGAGGGGTCGCCGCCAGGATGAAATTCGAAAGCTTGTTTTTTATATTACACTTTTAGCCGGAGAACGCTTTTAAGTTTAAGGTATCAGTAAGGGGAAAATTTGCAATTTTGCATAATTTTACTTTTTTAAGCGGTTGGATAAATCTTAAAGTAATCTTTTAGATAAAAAAAAACTCCACGAAAAAATCTTATATCTGCCGCTAGTTATTGCGCGAGAAAGATTGTTTTGCATATTAATTACTTAATTGAGAGTTGACAAGTTCTGTCAAATAAATTAATTATCGAGGCAAGAAGTCACATGACATCAAGATCATGCTGAGTTGACACGCGATTCGCACGCCATAATCAGTGCCGGATGTCTTCGAAGAAGACAAAGCGATCTTGCCCGTTTTCATCGGCTAAAGGAAGGCCAAAGAAGGCGAAAAACACTTTCAACAAAGAGTGGGCCGCTAAATTAGCGGAAAGCGGCAAAGGTTCGTTTTACAATCAAGAAAAATTGCTGGATGAACGCGACAACGATCGCGATCACGAAGCCAGCGAGCAAGCCGAAATGAGCGCAAGCCGCGCTAAAATACTGTTGCAAGAAACTGTCGAAGCAGAGGAGATTGACGAAGAGAAGTGGACGAAATTGAAAGGCAGATCGATTGTACAAAATTAGAATCAGCAGTGCAACATTTTTTTTTTTCTTACCCAGCTATTGTCATTTCTTCCAGTATCTTTGCCTTTGCATCAACATCAGTCGATGTAGTCCCGTTTACGGCGTCCTCTCCAGCGTTTCCCTTTGTGCGCTTGCATTTTCTCGGGAACCTCCTACGGGCCTTCGGCATGTTAACAGTGACATGGTCATAACTTTGAAGATTAGTCAACCGATACGTAAAATTTCGAACGCTAATATAGTAAATCAAAAGATAATTTCACGTTTACTAACTTTGGAATTCTGACTTCACACATGAAAAAGCGGTTTATTCACTGGTGAATAATTTACCGCGCGTCGTCGCGGAAATTTGTACCTGTTCCATGTTAACTGTCACAGTCCTATTGTTATACAGAAAGTTGATTCCTCTGCGGTGTCTCCCTTGGTGTGATAATCTCATAACACTTGGATGCCGCCGAATTTTATTTTTTCTCTGTTTCTCGAAAGTAAAAAATAGGCGAGTTGCACGTGCATTTCGAGTTCCAGGTCGGCAGCCCCTGGACCAAATTGGCTGAAATTCGGAGAGAATGTTGTCAGAACGAACGCCGACAAAACCGTGTCTGCGAATTCTGATTACTCTTTTCATTAAAAAGTTATGCCTTTTTTTCGCGGGCAGTCCTATTTTTTTCTTTTTCTAACTTTATCCTCTTGTAAAATAATAACAAACGCATGTGCCAAAAATCTGAGACACGGTTTTTGAGGTCAATGTGTGAAGAAACGGATGCCATGTTAATCGTTTTCTCCGACCTAAATTTAGCGGGCGTATACCTTGATTTATGGGTTCGTGAAGCTTTGTAAATATATTCACATTTTCGAAACACGGTAAATTTTTACCGTTTTAAACAGGTCAGGTCATAATCTGTAGTTATTAAGCTTCCAGAAAATATGCGGTTTATATGGGTTTTTGTTAAAGCCACGAACGCTAGAGCGGACCGCGCGCGGATGGTCAAATGGGTTATACTGATACCTTAACTAATTTCATTTATGCTCAACGTAATTGACTTGTAACCCATTTCTTACCAAAACGCTTAATTTCTGGCAAAAAAATAAGGTATTTTTGATCGTTTTCGTCAATATCTCCCAAATGCAAGTGCAATGGGGGCAATATTTCAACAAATTTATCAGATATTGCAAATATATGTTCATCGTGGCAAGATTTGCTCAAATTAGCTCGGATTAATTTTGCAGCACACAAGCATTTTAAGTGCGAGTTTGGTAAAAAACGACGAAAACCTAAACTTTTTGTCAGATTTTCTCTGTTTTAGAATAACCCCTTTGGTTTTCGAACGTGTAGAACGCCAAAGATAACAACGGATTCGCTTGAACCTTAAACTTACCACCGCCAAAGGACAAACTGTGGATTGAAAGAAGTTCAGTTCTTTCTCGGTTTAACTGTTATTTTATACAAAAACAAACAATTGTCAAATACTTGTGAAATGTTCGTGGCTAGTCTGACGCGGCGTTTCGTCTCGGCCAAGAGACTCTTCAGAGACCTTTAGAATTCAAAGGCAAACTCGTTGAGCATCACGCCCAAAGTCCCGTTCTCGGGAATCCTTCTGCGATAGAGGGCCAGACTGTCAACATCAAGAATTTGCGAACGGGACTTTGGGCGTGATGCTCAACGAGTTTGCCTTTGAATTCTAAAGGTCTCTGAAGAGTCTCTTGGCCGAGACGAAACGCCGCGTCAGACTAGCCACGAACATTTCACAAGTATTTGACAATTGTTTGCTTTTGTATAAATTTAACTCGTGAACGTACGGTTGGGAATCCTTCTGCGATAGAGGGCCAGACTGTCAACATCGAGAATTTGCGAACGGGACTTTGGGCGTGATGCTCAACGAGTTTGCCTTTGAATTCTAAAGGTCTCTGAAGAGTCTCTTGGCCGAGACGAAACGTCGCGTCAGACTAGCCACGAACATTTCACAAGTAACTGTTATTTTACAGGGAAAAATCTTCCTACATTCGGCATTTCAAATCGTAAAAGCCATAGATACGTGTTTGGATGGACAATCGAATACCACATTCAAATACCTTCTTTAAATATATTTTTCAAGGCAAATAATTGTTTCTCACCTGATCGAGGAACTAAATTGGTCTTAGACTCTCTGTTAACGCTTTCCTTTCAGCCAGTTCATGACCTCCATTCCAGGGGTTATATAATTTACGCCGAAATTTTGCCTTTGCACGTACTCCCTCCTTCTCCCCCAGAGTAATAACCGGACTTGAGCACGCGATCCAATCGAAAACCCCCGCAGGAACCTCAATGACCAATCATAAGCACGGACTTAATTCTTAACTGCCGTAATCATTTCACCGGAAGATAAAAAAGAAAAGCGGCCATTTTTTTTCTTTACTGATGAGCGATCATGTAGACCGGAACTGACCTATTTCGCCGGAAGAGAAGCCTAAAAATAGATCAGACCGAAAAAATGCCGTGACGCAGGCTTTAGTATAAGAGTTGCACGCTCCTAGTGATGGGCTCCTGGTGATTTGACCTGGAATTTAGCATTTTTTTCGCCGAGGAGAGGTAGTCGCTTACGAGAGGTGGTCGCACGCAACCGGAAGTTCGACTATATAATGAAGGGCTTACACAATGACTAACATTCATTCCACTTCAATGAAAAATCTTTAAGGACCGCTGTCTTTTACTAAGTGTTGTCTATCAGCTTCTTCCTCTTCTGGCAACAAGTCTGTAGGATTAAGCTTGATTTCTGTCGAGCCTTCTGGTCGCTGCGAGGCGGGAAAAAACCTGCACTTGGCTTTTGCTCAACGATTCTTCCCTATCAAGATAAGGTCAAGCCGCACCACAATGCTAATATAAAGATTTAGCCAAGCTCCTGGTTATAATAAGTAAACCTAGCTTGAGCCTGCGATCCATCGAACGAACATTAATTATCATTACATTGCAACTGCGTGTCAGTTACGTAATTCCCATTGGAAATGAACTTCACAGGAATAAAGAAATAAACGGCCTCGAAATATTACCCTCGAAATGGCACCCTCGTTTCTCGACCCTAGACGAAGAGATGATCGCCCAAATAGCATATGGAGTTTGAAATAACTAGAATTCCTATTCATCTGAAACGTTTCAAGCGTGACAGCTACATTCATCCAGCTACTATTGATCTTTTGCAAAGGGGTGAAACAGAGGCTTAGATGCTAAGTTTGATAGCGCGCGGCTTCGCAAGAAACGTTGCAAACGGAAATGACTCACTTCCTACATAAAGCAATGGTGAGTTTTAGCAGTAAGTTAATTCTTGGCCCTGTGAGTTGCCAGATCTTGAATTTTCGGTCGAGATCTTGCTAGCAAGACCTTGATTTCTCAGCATTTTGCGGGAAAGAGGTTGAGTTTTCAAGATCTTGCCTGCGAGATCTTGAAACTTCAGGATCTTGCCACCAAATTTGTGAAAATTTACCATTTGCTAGCTCACCATATGATTACTCGCTGCTGTGACTCACGAAGGATAATTCACCAAATTGGCGGTCCCATTCATAAAAATTATATCTGAAACAATGGACTTATTAAAGAAATAGATTCCTAACCTTTTCGAACCTTTTGAACTGCAGAATCATACACCAAGGCTCCACACTTTTCAGTAAGCTGCGGTGCACAGATGTAAACAACTGTTTGGAGAAAGGATGTCCTACCAATGTATATAAGCGCATGCGAAACTGTCGAAAGGTTTTATGGGTTATATATTAATAAACTAATAGTAATCGTAGATTAAAGATCGCGTTCGAGTTTTGGTTGGCTTGGTATGTTAAAAAAAAAATTCTAGGGAAAGCATTTTGTGCCTGAGCTGTTAGGCAGGCGTAAAATTGGCCTCCCTTCAGCAGGGGCAAAAACAAATGAATTGACCAGAAAGCACGTGCATACGAGAGGGTTTGTTCTCGTTTATACAAGTATTATGTAATATTAGTTACGACTGGTCAGTAAAAAACATGGACTGCAGTCGGGAGGCCGCATTTAGTCCGCAGTCCCCATTTTATACCTGAGTCCGCGCGCGTTTTATGCCCAGTCCGTAATGCTTAGTCCGTGTTTTATACATAAGTCTGTGTTTTATACCCAGTCCGTAGTCCGCAGTCCGCAGTCCACAGTCCGCAGTCCGCAGTCCGCAGTCCGCAGTCCGCAGTCCGCAGTCCGCAGTCCGCAGTCCGCAGTCCGCAGTCCGCAGTCCGCAGTCCGCAGTCCGCAGTCCGCAGTCCGCAGTCCGCAGTGCATATTTTATACTTACCGTGTAAATCGACACCAACCATGTTTGTTCCGTCGGTATGCGAGACGACGTGCTTTTATTGCCAAAACTAGGACAGTTATTTTGTTTACAAACACGACTTTGAATCGCCTTGGCTTTGGAGTAACAGCTACAGGGCATTTTCACTTCCGAAACAATGAAACGGAGGACATGTTTGTGTACCAAAGCAACCCTTTGGGAGTTGAACTCATTTCCTAAGTAAACACTTTCGTTGGGTTTCCGTTACATAGTTTGCGCACAGAAATCTAGGCCAGCGAAGTGAAAATCATTTCCTCCTTTGATTTATTCAGCAGAAAGCAGCATTGGTTTCGGACGAAGAGAAGAGGGTACACAACACGCAACCAAACTATAGCTTTTGTTCGTACGAAAAGTCTTATACATTTCGTCAAGACATGTCTGCAAGGTTTTTAAATGCCATTAACATTGACTTCGAACTTTAAATAAACAACTTATCCGCTACAGTCTTCAATAAGCTGCCTCGAAAAGTCGTACACATTTCGTGAAGACATGTCTACAAGGTTTTAAATGCCATTAAAGGTCCGGTAATACGGACAACATTTTTCTTCAACTTGTCTCGCAACATTGTTGCATTGCAAGTTGAAACACTCTGTTGAGCGTATTGCCACGTTTGTGACCAACTTGTCCCGCAACAAAATACAGTGTTGCAAGTTGAGGCAACATGTTGCGCAAAGTAGACTCGAGTTCTACTTTCTGCAACAAATTTTAGTTTTGCTGCTCGTATTACCACTGAAGCTACAACTGGTCTCGCAACAAATTTGAATTCGACGCTTGTGATTGGCTGCCGCGAAGCCCGGCAACGCGGCAAAAAAAAAAACATGGCCGAGTCTAAATTCGAGGTAGGCCAGTAACTCTCGGAAAGTAATAAATTTGCCCCGCACAAAGTCCTCGAGGGCTATCGTAGTCTTTGGGGCACATCGTTTGTCCCTTCAAAACAAGCGGCAAAAAAGACAAAAGGCTTCAAAGAACTTGCAGAAATACAACTTTTCGCCTAGCTATCTTTTACAACAACAACAACAAAACTTTATTTTGCTCTGAAATGACACTGAGCTTTATACTGAGAGAACTTTGCTGGCATGGGAAATTAAGAAGAAAATGACGGCCAGTAGTCGAAGTGGAAGCCCGCCGAAACGCTAAATTATATGAAAGAAGGCGCCATCTTTATTTGCACACGATTGACTCCGTAATGAAACGTGCAGAATTCGCAGACTTGCAACACTGTATTTTGCTGCGAGACAAGTTGGTCACAAACGTGGTAATACGCGCAACAGAGTGTTTCAACTTGCAATGCAACAATGTTGCGAGACAAGTTGAAGAAAAATGTTGCCCGTATTACCGCACTAACACTGACTTCGAACTTTAAATAAATAACTTCAGTATCCGCTAGAGTCCACAATAAGCTTCCTCGACACTCGAAAGTCCTCAATATTGCGCAACACTTGAAAGAAAGCACATGGACAAACATGGACATGACGTCATTCGCCCCTGAAGAAGTTTTTTGGAGGGGGGGGGGGGGCAAATTGGTGTCCACCGATTGATAGATCCACAGATCTCGAATTTTCTGCATTACACGATTAGAACTTCGTTCTGTCGAACGCAATAAATAAATAAATAAATAAATAAATAACGTTATTCTAAGTGTCGAATATATTTAGCATTGTTGTGCTAATTGGGTACACTGTTAGTAGATAAACAAATAATTCAAATAGAACGTTAACTATTAAGAATCCCAACTGGTGGGAGGCTGACCAGGTGGCTATTTACAAAACGCGTTGGAGGAGTTGAACTCGGGGCTACCGAGAACAAATCCAGATAGCGGCAGGTTGGAGGATTTGAACCAGGGACCTCCAGATTTCAAATCCAGCCCCCTAAAACCATTCGGCGACGCCGCTTCCACAGTGTTCTTTTACGGTTGATTGATTGAAGATCAAAGTGTTCGGCGTGATAGAAAGAAACCGACACAAGCACGTGTATTCATGATTTCCCTTCCTTCCCGCTGAAACACTGTGAACCTCAACAAAGCAACACCAAACTCTTACTACTCATAATACCAGTCGGAATTGTTGCGAACACTTTTACGCTTATTTTATGGGACAACCTTTGTCGAAACAACTGTATATGGGTTATTGACCAGGCGTGAGGTCAAGATACATGGGTTACTGACCAAGGGTGAGGCCAACATGGCTGGATGTTGGCCAAGTTCTTTTTTTTTTTTCTGCGTGTTTATGGATCGAGACGGAGTCGAGGTCCATAACCACGCAAAAAAGAACGAGGCCAATATAAATATATCTTATTTTAAACTAAGCAGAAAAGAAAGAGAGGTGGAGGAAAAACAAAAGTAATATTTATGTTTAAAGCAAGTTCTTTCAGTAAGCCATAAAACAACCAGACAATCTTCAAGAGTGATCGCTTGTGGGATCATTTGGGATGGTGCCCTAGCTGTCCAATACAAAGAGAATATTGGACCCGCAATGGAGCAGTCGGATTGGTTGACTTTAGTTACTGGCCCTCTTAGTCGTGTAATAAGGGTGGGAATAAGCCAAGTTTTTTTTATTTTTTTATCTAAAACGAATGCGTGTTTTGCGTGTTTATGGAGATCAACTCCGTCTCGGTCCATAAACAAGCAAAAACGCGCATTCGTGTTAGATAAAAATAGAGCACGGACTCATTAATTCCTAACCATACCAGCCTGTGAACAGCCCGCTATTTTCTTGTATTCTGATCTTATTCGATCGTTGAACGCGCGGATAAAATCGCGAGAGAACTGGACGCCAGCGCAAAAAGGGAAACAGGGTAGGGGGTGGGGACCACCGCCTCCCCGCCCCTATCCCCTCGTGCTCATCTGCCCTTGTGATAGCTTTGCTCGCTCTTTCTTTCGAGTATGCTGAATAATAGAGAGGCTGTGAATATTCTAAACCATACTGAGTAACTGAGTGTACTATAGACTTTTAAATTCCCTTCATGCTGATAATTCACAATTTATTGAACGGTGGTAGAATATCCTCTAATTCCTTCACGATCATTATCAAGGCCTTTGATAAAAGTTTTAAAGGTTTGAGAAATTACAAGCATAATGCCTATAAACACCCAGCAACGGCTACGTTTTGCTGGGCACTACACAAGATCTTGCGTATTTCTAAAGAATTTTCTTGTCTTATCCGGCACAAAAGGGCAGTTTCCTGAACCGTTCACGCAAAGCAAACCTTCGAGTCGCACACGCGCGCCAGCGGCGAAGAGCGAATCCGCGAGTCAAGCGCGCGCGTTTTGGCGGGAGGAGTCTGGTGCCCCAAACGTGAGCCTGCTGGCTATCATTCATTTGATTCTATTGGCTACTTTGCACATTTTACGTATTTCACAAACGAAATGGGCAGCGTTTGCTGCCCATTGGGTATACCAGTAAATAACTACAACGAGGCGCGTAGTCTCCAGTTTGTTATGATCCGTCAAGAAGGAATGCAATAATCGTTGAAAACAAGTCAGATAATCGTTGAAAACAAGTCACATAATCGTTGGAAACATGTTAGATAATCATTGAATACAAGTCAGATAATCGTTGAAAACAAGTTACATAATCGTTGGAAACAAGTCAGATAATCATTGAATACAAGTCAGATAATCGTTGAAAACAAGTCAGATGGTCGTTGAAAACAAGTCATATAATCGTTGGAAACAAGTCACATAATCGTTGAATACAAGTTAGATAATCATTGAAAACAAGTCAGATAATCGTTGGAAACAACTCAGAGTTTCTACACATTACACATTGCTTGTTCAAACTACAGAGAGGAAGCTATACTGAGGGAATCTTATTTTATGAGGGTTTAACCTTAATTCTTGAATTTCTAGTTTCAGCTGGTTACAGCTTAAACTTTCCATTACTATATCTCGGTAGCGAGTATTTTGCGAGTTGTGGAGTCGCAAATCGCATCTCCTCCTTTCGCAATCTTCTCGCTTTCCTATAGTTGTGACAATTTTCCTTAGAAGAAAAGCCTTTTTCTAAAGAGACAATTAGGTCTTTCATTTTAACAACGTATTTTAACAACTTTCTAGGACTGGATATTTATTTTCATAAATACAACTACCATGATTCCCTGCAGGTGGGGACAGAGGGAATTGGGCATTTGCTTAAAACGATAAATGAGGAATTACTCAGAGGCGGATCTAGGGGAGGGCCCCCATTATTTTGGGTAAAAACAAAAAGAAATCACAGAAGGAAGAAAAGCCGGCAGGACATCTGGATCCGCCACTGTTACTGACTGGTGGAGAACTCTAAATTAGGTGAAAAAACGCTTTTAACTCATAAAACAGGCCACATTTCCAGGATTTAGACGTGAATACGTCAAACTGTTATTAAACAACAATGTATTCAATAGTGATTATGCAAATAATGGTCCATATGGTACATATCACACATGGTAAATAAATACTTATCGCAGGGCCCTTCGATAGGAATATATCATGTATATGCATTTGGAAAAAGACTACAGTCGATGAGTACCTTGTAACTGAATACTTCGTTTACTGCAATATCATTGCCGTTTTGTTATCGATTTGTGCATATATCGACCAAATGGTAAGTACATTGGGTTGTTTTTTAATCTTCATAATGTGTAAAAAATACATTCCGTGTAGTCTGAAATCAACTCGATTTGGCTTGATTTTAATTCTAAAACAAAAGGTAAACAAGCAGGCGGTGCTAAAGTGATCCGCAGTGAGACACGACCAGTTATTACATTTTACCTCTTTCCACTCAAAATCATTGCTAATCAAGATGAAAGTATAATAAACTGTGGGTTAAAATATTTCATCTTTTGCTCATCTCTTTTTAAGAAAGTAAACAGTTACTTTCTTTTTAGTAAAATACGAGAACGTAAGTAGTCAAAACTTAGGCCCGTATCGTTCATGACCGCCTTATCTCCGTTAGCCGTCAAGTAAACTAGAAATTATTGCTCATAAATCATATTTAGGTTTAAATTCGTATTTCTAACCTATGACCGTAAATAATAACTGGAATTATAAAAGAAATATGGATGTATCTTTTGGATATATATTTTGATTAATATATTCAGTGCATACACTTTTATGTTTTAATTTATGCCTAGCGTGTTGTTTTCCTGTCGAATTAAACGGATCTTGAAACATAACCAATTACGAATTTGAAATTTCACTTAAGTTATTGAGAAAATGGCTTCAACTTTAATCATTTCTCAGTAATTGATAGCTTTTCGTTTGTTCAAGACTTCATATTCATAACATCGAACGCAGATTAAGGAAAGGTTTGTTCTCATCAATTTTACGAGCAGCTGGTCACGTTAACAAGAATTAAAATGAGATCATTTGCAAAAATTGCACAGTGGAATCACGCACGTGACTCTCTGGCTATTATTGCAGTTATTATCACGAAATTTTTTCCCTGGCTGGTTATATATACTAACACGAAGACAATCAGATGGTTTTCAGAGCAAAGACATTCATACCAGTGATGTTTCACGTAATATATCATCGAACACGAAAGATGGTGCTCGACCACATTTCCAAACACCGAAAAAGAGGGTTGAAAATATGACGCGTACCGGAGTATATTATGACTAACATCGCGCGAGATGTTTGTATCTTTGGTTAAACACATGCTCTCAATCGAAACTAAAACTAAGGAGAAAATAGAGAAATAAGATCGTAAAAAGCTATGCTAATTAAGATCAGATATCCAATCACCGCAACGGTCATGATTTTCTTTGTTTTAACTTGATAAATTATTTCTACGTTTGACAACAAATTCTCCAATTTAGTATATCAGGAGACATTCATGATACAGTGATGGAAGAGCGTTTTGAGATATATTTCGAATTTTCCACTTAGCTGAAACTTTTAACAAGTAATGGGTTTTGAAAATGCTGAATCCATTTTCTAGCATTCGCTGTTTAATATGCAAAGCTAAAAGTGTAATTACCGGCAAGATGATTTTTTTTCATAGAAATGTCACTTACCTTTCCTAAATCCGCTATCGCATAAAAGGTTTTTGGAAATTATCATATATATTACTTGTTGGTCCAAGAAGCTATACCGCACAATTACGGTCTCGCCTTCCAAGCTAAATTAATACATCCAGAGTTGAGTTGCTAGCTTGAAAAAAACGTAGCTATATCATTTTTCGTCAATTTTTAGCAAACGAAGGCACACGAAATTAAGTGTCCGTACCAGAGTCGAGCTGAATCGTAATTCACTCCCGTGAGAACAGTGGCTATATGGATCTGGAATTTTTTAAAAAGTGATTTCTTTTTTGTCACCGACAATTACTTTCCCTTTTATTAAAAATATTTATTTTTGTTTCAGATTAGCGAAGTCGGTTATAGTAACCTAAATCGTATTTCCACAACTATTTTCCCCTTTCATTAAAAAAAATGTTCGTATTGAAAATATTAATTTTTGTTTCAGATTAAAAAAAGAAGTTAAGGGTTAATAAGTTAATTACTTCTGCCGCTGAATATGAAAACGTCAGTATGATGTTGAATTTCCTTTCCCATCTCGAGGTTATTTGCAATTTTGACACTTTTCCTGTGTTGCTGAAGCTTGTTATTCATCTCAAACTAAATTTCTCAACGTTACCAGACACTGCCATAGCAACTACATCTAGGCATGCAGCCTAACAAGCCACACTTTTGTCATTTTTCGAAGAATTCTTCGTTTTAAACACAGTTTCCATTTTCTCAGGCCAACTTTGCAGAATTAGCACTTTTTCTACCATTATCATTTTGAATTAATTTTTCATCGTTTTAAGTTACTTTCTGACTTCTCAGAAAAAAATTATATTCTAATGTCGGATCCAATATGGCGGATTTCATAACGCTGTATTACGTCATAGGTGACAAAACATCACAGGGAAAGCTGGTGCTATGATAATTAGACGTTCTCTACAATTTTGGCGATGGTCATATTGTAACGTCCATGTATCCACGACCATCGGAAGAAAACCGCTCTTGAATTAGATCTGATGGCATATTTTTTGACAGGATTAGCGTAGTCTGAAGCCCATGAACACAAATTCAACTAGTTAAATTACGTTACAAAAGTGTTAACCTGAGTTGTGTCATTGTCTTTTTATAGGAGCAACTCTCGGACGAACAAATTCAAGGTAAATGTAATTCCACTTGCCTAGGCAACGAAATGGCGATTGTGATGGTCAAGGCGAGCTGGAGTTTATATCAAACGGCGCCAGATTGAATATGAAGTCGGGTTGTTCGAAGCTGGCTAACGCTAACGCAGGATTAATAATTAACTGAAGTATTAAGTTATCTTGTATAAAAATGTTAATTTCACTGCTTTTGTTTGGTGTAGTTTGAGATTACTCAAGCTCAAAACTGAAGGGCAACCATTATGAGCGGAAAACCTCACGGGAAAGTTACAAAACTAAAATCATAGTTGGGTTAGCTTAATCGGGCTTTGAACATCCTCGCCCGGGGTGCGTTTGCCTTTGCAAATTTGGACAAGACAATTTAAAGATGAGTCTTGTCTACACTGTTAATTTTAACGATTTTTTTTTGGGCTCTGGGCCTATTCGGTGGGTAAAATACAGTACCTACCTAAATTAAGGCCAAAGTGGTCTAACTGTCATGGGTTAATATGGAACCACAGGCTGAAATAAGTTCCAGAAGGAGCTTAAATAATTCAAAGCTGTTTGGCCGAAATTGTCACCTTAGGGCTCCAACAGATCTTTTGGCTTTACAGTGTAGAGTGATGTTAGTCGAAAGTCAGTATTAAGTGGTTGATCGATGTTTCAACGGAGCTCATACCACGCAATAGTCACTCTAAATTATTTTATTTTTTCGTAGAATATAAAGACGCTTTCTGTTTGTTCGATCGCGACAGTAATGGCATTATAACAACAAGGGAACTGGGCTCCGTTATGAGGTCACTAGGCTTTAATCCTACAGATCACGAGCTGCAGGTCATGATCAACTCAGTTGATTACGATGGTAAGTATGTATTTCTGGTATGGATTCCGGGGAGGGGGTAGTCCCTTTTATGGGCTATAAAGGTGGGTGTGGATCTAAAGGGTGTGGTTTTTAGCCGTTTTAGTCTGACATAGGGTATAGAGTTTGGCCATTTTTGTTCTGGCGATTTTCGTCTGAAATGGGGTACGGTTTGTGCGTAAAATGGGGTTGATGGGCCCACGCGACCCCTGCGGTCAGTGACATTTGTTCATTTACAGTTTTCATTTGAGTTTTGGTCACTCGAACTTTGTCCTACCTAATGAAAGTATACAAACATTGACTTGAACATTGAACGTAACTAGGAAACTGATTATAAAGCAGGTCTGAAATAGGGTATCGAATTTTTGGCCCAGTCTGAAATACGGCAGGGAAAATCGCAGATTTTAGTCTGAAATAGGGTAAGGGTTTTGGGAAGCTGGCCGCACATCACCACCCAATGTTTCTGGGAGTATTCCCTCCCTTTCCCCCTCTCTCCGGGTATGGATGGGAAACCCAATACTCCAACTTTATTTACAACTTTTTCGAGACACGTTGTCCCACAAAGCATAAAAGCCAACGCGACAATGTTAGAAGATATTTTGTGCAATGGTGGTTCACGCGGTTTTCTGATTTAAAATCAAGGTGTTTCAGTGTGATAGACGGAGACAGCATGAGCTCGTGTATTCAGGATGTTTCCTTCCTTCTCCCTGAATCACCGTGAACCTCAATCAAGTAACGCTATTATATACTAATCGCCATTGCCGCCCGCAAGCTTCTGCGTGTACGCGACACGAAATTTTCTGAAACGAAAACAACGTTCCTAAATACTGACATTAAGGCAAAAGATTAAAAAATATATAGCTCAGTTCTTAATGTGCGACAGACCCACGTTTCAATTTACACTTTGTACCCCTTGCCGCCCATCGGCAGAGGGTACAAACGAAGGGCCCTAATACTTCTCAGAACAAAATCTTCTAAACCAATATTTGAAGAGGAAATTGAAAAATTCAAATCACGCCTGTTTGAGATGGGCTACTCACTGAATCTTTTAGAAATGACCCTCTCAGATGTGAATTTTGAGGGCAGGAAGTTAAGCCCTCCAACAAAGCAAAAACAAAACGAGAAGAAACAAATTTTACATTAGCTTAACCATCGGGGCAAATCCTTATGAAAACTTGCATTTAACACAGCAACGTCCATTGCTTACCGAAATTTACAAAGGCCCGCCCCCTTTTCTCATACAAAAGGGAACGGTCGCTCAAAGACATGCTGATAAAAGCCAAACTATGAAAGAGGCTAAACTGATACCAGCCATGCGGGCCTGTCAAGCCCATTTTAAACAGAAATTGAGCTGACCAAAAATCATACGATGTCCGCCATTAGTAGACAGTTGTAATGCCAACGACGGTTATAGATGGTCTCAACAATTTACTGCTGTGCTATATTTGACATCGACCGTTAACGGCAACCATTGCCGGCATTTATGATACATATTGTTCTCAAACTGTTTAATTAGGTATACGTTTATAGCTAGGGTTAGGCGGACTCCTTTTATGAAACTAATTGCTATGCAGCCGTCCTGTTTTTCCGCCAGTCGCAACAAAGAAGTCCTGACACTTAGTCTTCTTACTTTTATTCACTGACCAAGGAAAGTATCTAATGGCTACTCTCAAATGTCGTGTTCGGCGCTAGCAGCAGATCTTCCTAGTTTAAAAAGGCCGGAGATTCAACATACCGACGTATTGTTTCGCGAGACAGGCTTTGGTGTATGAATGACGTTTACAAACGTAGTAGACCAATTTCGATATATTAGAAATATTCAGCCTAAAACAACAGACCTCAGTGCGAGGTTCTGGGGAATGAATACAGAGTGTGTGGGGTTTATTCCCCAGAGCCTCGTGCTGAGGTTTATTGTTTTAAGCTGAATTTTAATATGTCGAAATTGGTCTAATGGTGATCAATATCTAACTTAGCATACATTATTTTAAGTGTCAAAATAAAGTCACCCAAAACATAGTATGCCGATATTGATAATGGCTTTGGTAGCGAGCGCAATAGAATGATTGTTTTCAAATAGCGGTGTTTTCAACACATGACAGAACGTGTTGGAAAAAGAAGTTGAACTACGTGGGCTCCACGCTAGAAAAGTGCGAATGTGGAGTTTATGTTGCAATACAATTAATACGTATACTGACTTTACTATTTTTAACGATTATGCATCAAACTGTTTATTTTTCATGTAAACAACATTATTAAAACACGCCGATAGCACATGTTATTTACACGTAGACTACATCACGTCTGAGAATGAAAATTGCTCCCAGACGTGATTTTAAAATTTTGTTTGTGCTTTGATTTCGCGCATTCCAAATTTCAATTCAAATAGATAAAATTATATCTGACTTATCTATCTTAATATAAATCTTCTACTTCTAGTTAAAAAAAATATCACAGCGTGGGTTGGAAGAGTGAAAACTTTCGTTTGATAATTGACTGAAAAATATATTGAGTAATGAACGGGAGGGGGTGGGGTCCTCCCCAAAGTTTTTAGCGGGGTTGTGCGGCCCAAACCTTGAAACCTGAACCCTATTTCAGACTGTGGTTTTCCATACCCTATTTCCGGCCTGAGCCAAAAGTCGATACCCCATTTCAGAACTCTAAAATTAAAAAAACGGCTTAATGACTGCAGCTGAACACACATGGCTTGCACTTGCCTAAGCATTTGCGAAGGTCTACAAATTTGCCAATGTTGATTCGGACAAATTAGTTCCTTGTAAACAAATATCCAACCAGAGTGAAACACAGTCCCTATTTAAGACCAAAATGGTTACAGTCTGTACTTATTAACACCAAAATCGCTCAAAAACCATGCCCTTTAGGGCCGAACGTATACCAATATAGCCCATATAAAGCGGTACCCCCAAACCCCCGGAGTTGACTGTCGTTTTTACTTTTCGTTATGGCTATTTCTAAATTATGTTTATTTTTCGCGTGAGAACAACAATATGTCAGGTCAAAACACGCCGATAACATGCTATCGGAGGAGTCAGCCCACGAGAGACACGTCAGAGGATTTTAATTTAGAATAATTTAAAGTTTCAATCAATTCACATGCTAAAAAGGAAACTAAATGTCACAATCCGCAAATAAAGAAAATCGATTGGGAAAATTAAAATTATGTCTAGTACCTGATCTGTATCGATACTTATGAAAATTGTCCAAATTAAAGAGAAAAAAAAATGCAATTTGCGTGTACGGCAAGTTACAACTCTTATTAATTGTCACTGACTTAAAAATGTAATATTGAAGGAAAATTTGTTATCGCTTTAAGCGTTTAAATGTTGACAGGCGTGCTTTGATTATATTCTCGGAAGCACGCGATGTAAAATTATATAATAATACTTTAAACACCGATATAATCTAGCCGTCAGATATCTCTTTGTCTTGAGATTCAGAAAAACTAAAATCTCAGTAAATAATGTTCAGATATCATAGCCAGTTGGAAGTATTTAATGCGATATCCGCAGTGTACTTGAAATTTATATTTCATCGTCGATCCCCCGGGCATAAATCTTTTTGATCACGTTTCCAGTTTTAATTCAAGGAAAAATATTACAATTGCCTGTGCTTTATGCAAGGTGAAACGTTTAAGAAGAAAATCAAGTAACAAAAAGGTACCATACTACTTATCATTGGCTGCCGAAAATTTTTTCTGCCACTCAATCGTTTAGTGCCGATATATTTTCTTTTTGTTTAATTTATACCTTTCTTCGCTATACGCTTGCAGCTTTAAATCCGCGAAATTGTGCTTGAGTGAACTATTATGTATAGTCATTGAGAGTAATTAATAAATTAAGCCGAAGTACATCAACGGTCGAAGAGTTATTTTATTTTCTACTAAGCAAACGAAGAGAGATTGCGATAAAGCGCAAATTATTAAGCGAAAATTATTGCAGATAGTCCGGTTTTACTCCTTGCGCGAAGAAAATTAAAACATGCATAGGCGATAGTCAGTGAGCCAGGTACAACGACAAATAAACGAAACTAGATATATTTTTGTTTTCATTGAAATGTTGGATTTTAGCTTAATGGCTGATAATTTAACGTCTTTAAAACGCCCATACTCTCAGAATAAAAATGTGTTGTGTTTAAAATGAGGGAATTTTGAGAGCGATTAAGAACTAAGAATCGACTGCGTGGGGTAACTTTTTCCTTGAAAAGCAATTATATTTTTAGTTTAATTTTTTTTACCCGAGAATTATCTATTCCAAGAAACATAACGTCGGTGGATCCCAGAAATTTTTCCCCTTATATAGTTATTGCAATGCGCTGAAGTAAATATTCAAAATAACAGACTAGTAGAACGGCAATATTAAAACCTGAATGGATATGTTTTCGAGAAATAATTTTTTGACATTCATTTTGCTTTGGTTTTAACGGTAGAATGGAGCAAAATCTTGAATAGTTTATTGTTCTATCTGCTATTAAACGGACAAAACTTGACCAAATGAAAAATATAACTTTAGCACACAAAGTACAATAGACTAATAGGTTTTGAAATTATGGCCTTTCTAGTAGCGTTTAGCAGTTAAAAGACATCGTTATACGCTTTAAAGGATCGTTTCTTGATTTCTTTTGAAAACGTGACACCTGTAACTAAAAGCTAGCCAGTTTTGGAAGAACGTCAGCGGATTGTAGGGGGCGTATGGTTTATCCATTAGTGACGTCACGCTCTCGGGGAATAACCCTTATATAGGTTTAAAACTACCAAAGCTTGAGTCAAAATATCAATTCAAGAAAAGTAAAAAGAAAAGTAAGCTCTGGCGGCCAAGCAGTTTGAAATGGTGAGAAAGCAAAGCAAAGAGACAGATCGTAAGTAACTTTCAGCTTTGAAAACATGAATTTACTGCGGTATTGAACAGAACTGAACAAAACTGAACATCACTGAGTGCCAGAGAAGAAAGGCAACGACACAAAAAACAACTCGATGAAACTCAAAACCTTAACTCAGCAAAAGTAGATAGAAAAAACTCTGACGACGAAGCATTTTGAGTTGGTTAAGAAACTTTTATTACCATTGAAAACAATAATCTACTACTTACTGAAACAAATCGATGCCGTGTTGGTTTTTCTAAGTAGCATTAGCCAAGAGTTCCCTACAGTGACATCGCCACAAAAAGGTAGACTTTTCCGGCAAAGTTTAACACGACGACAGAAAATAAGCAAGAGAAAAAAAAAATACAAATCAACGAATCAACCAAAAAACGTCTCAACCATGTATTGTCTCTACCAGTACTTGAAAGTTCAAAACGCGGCTTCGTTTACATTGAAACCTTTCTCCAAACTAAATTTCCCAAGAATCTTATACAATTATTAGGGAAATAAGAGTTTTAGTTTTGGACGTAAAGAAGACCGTGACAGTGTTTCAAGCTAGCGCTCAAATATTAGCTGATCAGATACTGATAATGTTCGTTTGTTCTTATCACGAAGGTAACGGCGTGATCGACTTCCCAGAGTTTGTCAAACTAATGGAGGATCAGAAAAAGCCAGACGAACGAGAAGCCGACATGATGCTTGCTTTTCGAGTGTTCGACGCCGACAACAAAGGGTACATTGAGTCAGCGGAGTTACGCTACATTCTGTTAAATATGGACAAGAGAATTCCGCGGGACGAGCTGCATGAAATGATAGTGAGTGCCAAGTTGGATGAAGATAAGAAAGTTACATACCAAGGTTAGTGTGGCTTAAGCTAGCTGGCTTGCTGATTACTGACTGATTGACTGACTGACCGACCGACCGACCGACTGACCGACCGACCGACTAACTAACTGACTGCCAGACAGACTGACTGACTGACTGACGAACGGACGGACGGACGGAGTGACCGTCCACCTACTTGACTGTCTGAATGACTAACCACCTACCTACCTGACATAACTGACTAACTGACTGACTGACTGACCGACTGACTGACCGACTGACTGACCGACTGACGGACTGACTGACGGACGGACGGAATGACTCAGTAACTGTGAGACTCAGACTGAATCACTGACTAACCGTACTGACTTGATGACTAAATGGGATTATGCCTCACATCGTTACTGACTGATAATGAGCACCGACCGACTAAGCGACCGACTCACCGACTGAGATCTGCAAAATTTACTGTTAGCTAAGAAATGGATAGCAATTTTCCTTTATAGCTGAGAAATTGCCTAACATTCATCTGATAACTGGAATGACAGTATCCCCGTGTAGACCCTCTCTATGGATGGATGGCTGCACCGAAATACGAATGGCGCCAAACATACTCGTGGTCGATCGATCCTTAACTTAGTGACTGAGGAACCGAGTTGACTGACGATGACTGACTGACGATAACTGACTGATGTTTCATTTTATTTCCACAGAATTCCTTGCCCTTCTCGAGCCGCATGGTGAGAAATAACCAAACACGTAGAACTTGCAAGGACGAGGAAGGAAGTCACCACTTCGTAATAAACCATACATTAAGCTCCCTCGATGGAGCATGCGTCGACATGGCAACTAGAACAGGGCGCCCACGTGTAGACAGCCAACTGTAAACGAAGCCGACGACAAAAACGCTAAAATAAAGATAAGATGTTCTTGCGCGTAGAACTGAAAACGCTTTACCAAAGGATGTCTATGCATGACAGGAAATACTTCAAACATGTAAATTAATCATCTCAGTTCAGATTCAAATAACTGTAAAGTTACTTCGTAAATTTTCGGGTGAAAATTGAACGTAAACTCAATGCTGTATCGATTTGAATGACAGAAAGTTCTTCAAAAGACAAAAGGTAAAATGCTTCAAAGCTCTTTAGAGAGATAAAACACTACGAATACATCACTAGCAGATGGGAAACGTCACTGAGGTTTCCATTTATTTTGTTTTTGTCCTGTCCTTAAATACTGTAAAAGCGAAAACGAAAAAAAATCTTCTTTTCAATAAACATGGAGCATTTAAAGTCAGTGTGCTTTATCTATTGTTAAATAAACGAGTAGCGGTGTTTTATCAGGTCAGTCTAATTTAATGGCATCAGGTTATTCCGTGCTTTGTGACAGAACAAACAGCTTTAAGGCTTTTTTGCTGATTAAATAAAAGCACGTAGTTCACTTTAGATCACGTTCACGGAGATCACTGTATTTGATTTTAGGATTTATAATAATTAAAATGTCAATCAATCTCGCCAAGGTTAGGCATAAGTGGGTGGTTGTTCCGACAAATGTCATTATTAGCACCATCTAGATGAATAACAAAATATGTTTAATTTCCTTTCATCGATATCTTATTACGTGTAAGAAATCTCCACTGGCCATTTCAATCTTTCAGTGACACGTTTTCAACACGGTGGCAGAAAAAGGTCAGCTGTTCCAGAAACTCTCTAAAAAAATCCACTTGAATGAACGCGTAAAATAATTTCTGATCTCGATTTGCCCCTGACGGGAGAGGTACTCTCAGAAAAATTGGAAGGGGGTTTGCGGCCCGCTTCCCAAAAACCTTACCCTATTTATGACAAAAAACTGCGATTTTCCCTACCCTATTTATAGCCTGACCAAAAATTCGGCACCCTATTTATGACCGTTGCGGCTTTCAATTCTGCCCTAAATTTAATTTACGAACGGCGTTTGTTGATGGTCTTATCGATGATGATGAAACTGAGGTAGCGTCTTCTTTATAATACACCCAATTACAAACCTATACAAATCTTATCTTATTATTATTATCATTATCATTATCATTATCATTATCATTATCATTATCATTATCATTATCATTATCATTATTATTATTATTATAGAGTGCAAAAACCATACCCTTGGAGCTATTTTGGCCATTTTGGTCATAAACAACTAGAATTGAAAGAGCCAATGCAGTCAAAGCCGTACTGCCTTACCAAAACCGCATGATAAAATTATTTTTATCTTCATGGCTAACAAACATACAGACAATGCTGAAGTACGTTCATCCGTTGTTTTGGCCTTTCCTAATAATTAACTCGAGATTTAACGAGGAACTAGGTATTGCGTTGAGAATAACACAACTGTTATCCTACCTAGCGACACTTGGCGGTTTGGCGTCAAATTCAAGCTTAGAGCTACAAATTAAAAAGTTTCATATCTTTGATATATTTCAATCTGTTATGATTTCTCGTATTTTGAAATATTTTTTCGTGAATATTCAATACGGTCTCTAGTGAGAAACGTGGCCCGACTTCAATGCCTTTCTGTTAAAACATATGACGTCATGACAGTACAGTTCCCTCCGCCTGCGCCTGTTGCATGCTATTTGGTTAGTGCAAATTTTAGAGGCGCCAGCCATGAACAAAGTAACGCCAGTTCTTGTTTTGATGACATGACTTTTGTATGTTGGGAAAACAGAGAAAAATCACCATTAATGAAAAAAAACCCCGGTAAAAAACTGACATTTCTGCACTGCCTCCGTTAATATACTCACGATAACAAATTCAGCGCAATGCGTGACTCAACCTTACGTGACAAGTCACTTTCTTGTACTTGTGTGAAGAAAGCAGTCTTCATGGCGACCATTATTTGGGTAGTCACGAAATCTCCTAGATTGTGTAATCAGCCAGTCGACTGCGCCGAGAACTGAGGAGAAGAGAGGAGGTTGGTAACAATTATATATCATGAATATAAAATGATAAAATGCTCGGACACACTTTTTGTCTTCGCTAATTGCCGTAGACTGCGAGCACTCTTCCTTTTGCTCGAAAATCCGTGGAGAAGAACGCAGCAGAAGTATAAAGCGGTCGTGGGCGTGCGACCGAAACCGCGGGCCGCAAGTAGCACAGTCTATAATTGCCGTAAATAGACGATTTCAAAAGATAATTATTTTTATACTTCATAATGAAACACAAAACAAAAATAAAGGTTCGCAGGTGCTAGAATCGAACCCTAAGAAAAATCAACCAGTTTATATTTTTTGGGAAGAAAACGACCAATTAAATCATGTCCTTTTCTCACGCCAAGAGGGCTCTGGGGATGAGAATGGTGCCTAGTACTCCTCGGGTGTCCTTCAGGGCGTCTCCTTGCTGACTCTGCTGAGTCACTTTTCTAAAACAAACAAGATGGCGGTTCCAATTGCGATTGGTGCAGCGGCAGTTGCCATACTTTTTGCTGGCAGAAGGTTCTTCCAAGGACCTCGATGCACCAGCACCAAAGGCCTGAAAGGCAAAACAGTTGTTATCACTGGCGGAAATACCGGCATCGGTAAAGAAACTGCAGTAGATTTAGCTAAGCGAGGGGCGAGAGTGATTATCGGCTGTCGCAACGTGGAGAAAGGTACAGCAGCACTGAAGGAGATACAAGAACGAAGTGGAAGCAAAGACGTCTTTCTTTTGAAGATAGACCTGGCCTCTTTAGATTCAGTCCGCAAGTTCGCTGACAAGATCCTGAACAGTGAACCTCGTCTTGACATCCTGATCAACAACGCTGGTGTGATGGCGTGCGATTATCAGAAGACCGAGGATGGATTTGAAATGCAGTTTGGAACCAACCACCTTGGCCATTTTCTGCTAACGATGTTGCTCCTTGATTTGATTAAAAAATCGGAGCCGAGTCGCATTATCAACGTATCATCGTCAGCTCATGCAATGGGCTCTGGGAAGATAAACTTCGATGACATCCACTGGGAGAAGAATTACAGCGCCTGGCCAGCCTATTTCAACAGCAAGCTAGCAAATGTGCTCTTCACACGAGAGCTGAACAAACGCCTTGAGGGTAGCCATGTGACGGCCAATTCACTTCATCCGGGTGCGGTCAGTACAGATTTGCAGCGTCACTCCATTTTGTCCAGTACCCTGGTGGCTCCACTCCGCTGGTATTTATTCAAGGATGCAGAACAGGGAGCCCAGACAACTATTTACTGCGCAGTTGCAGAAGAGATGGAAGGTGTAAGCGGCAAATATCTGGCGGATTGTGCCTTTAAAGAGCCATCCAAAGGTGCCCAGGATGACGATGCAGCTAAGAAGTTGTGGGATCTCAGCTTGAAGTTGGTTGGATTATAGAAGTGACACTGTTTGACACATGCAGCCCATCTCGCACAGACCTTTAGTACATGAATCTAGATTTTCCTTTTAAGTGAAAAGAAGTCTGTCTCATACTCTTTAAACAGGTCAGCAAGAAGGATAATTTTTAAAGTCAATTTTGGCCGATAGGAATTATGCCAAGATTGTCTTGAAAATAACCTTCATTTTCTAATTACGTACATGTATAGTGGCTAAGTAGAAGTAAAGTACTTATCATACATTCTCAAACTCATTAATAGTTAATCAAGTTAAAGCAAAGAAGAGGGCTGCAAAGGGTTTATGTGTGACACGTGACGAGAATGAATACCATTGTGTGACGTTTGAAAAGCAACTAAAAAGTGTACTTGATTGACTGATCGATAAGTGAATGTTTGAAAAGGCCATTGTCAGAAGAAGCTGAAAGTATATGTGATGCATGAATTGTGCGAATAAAAAATGCGTCAACACATTGATTTGATTCTGGCAGGTCAGTTGTGTAGCATTGACCAATCACAATAAAGTTCAGGATATGCGAGCCAGTCTCAAAACCACAAACTTATCACTATTGCTGTTTGTGGTTTAGTTTTTTCATACCTAATTGGCTCTTTCCTTGCTACACAATAAAATTCCATAAATATTTCTGGTGTTTCAGCATTCTAAGGCCCAGTTCAGATGTCGTGCTTCTGCCATGCCGAGAGTAGTTTCAATTTGGTTGGACTGTAGCACAGTAGGAAAACAACTCTGATTCAGACGTCGTGCCAGAGTCGAACCAAATTCAGGATTTACTGATGCCTCATAACAATTTTTGTCACCAAAACACATTAACATAATTTACAAATTTTGTTTGGCACAACAGAAGCACGCCGTTTGAATCGCTGCGGTGCCACAGTTGCATTTCACGCCAGAGCTTGTTGAACTTGATTGCTTGCCCAACTTAGTTCAAAAGTTTGATTCAAATGCCGCAATTCTGCCATGCTTTTGTCGAACTTAATTCTGGAATTTAGCTTGGCATGGCAGAAGTACAACATCTGAACTGGGTCTATTAGTTTCACAGTAAAAATTTCAACATGATATAGAATCACAAACCCCATTTTGTTACCATCAAAGAAAATACTTGTAACTTACAGTGGTTAGAATATCTAATCTAAGTAATAATTAGCTTATTATTAATTAGCTTAGCTTATAAACATAGATTTTATTCACCATTCTGCACACCATAGTTTTAGATTTGATTGAGAAGACTTATCAAGCACTCATGACAGTGTTTCATCAACACCCCAAAATTCATTTAAAATACTCTGCTTTGCATGATACACTGTGACATCAGTGATCCAGTTTTCTGTAGTAGTAGCTAATTAATGTGATTAGTATAGTGTGCAGTTTGAAGCTTGTCCAAATAATATATAAATAATAGTCTTCACTAATTTTATAAAATAAAATTAAAGGGGACTATTGCTGATGTTGTAATGGATATAATTTTTGGCTTCCTTGTTTCTTATGTTTTCCTTTTAGCAAACTTTTAAACTTGTAGATTGCAGAAATGTCTTGTTTTCCTCTCTGCTAGAATTACAGCAGTGATTCGATTTATTTACTTTAGTACCTCAAGTGAGGGTGCTTATTCGAGACAGGGCACTTGGCACAGGGCACTTATTTCTTTTTTGAGAAACAACCAAATGTTCAAAACAAAACTTTAATACGGTGTTTGTTTAAAAAAGGAACAATAACAGAAACTGAGACAGTAACAAATACACTGTGAATGTTCAGTTAACATGAGGGAATTTTAATCTACTTTGATGCCAATAGCTTTGACAGTGCCACTTTCAGTAAAAGTTTTCTGGTGAAGCATCTTCAACGTCTGGACATAGTTGAGATACTCATATGAAGACCACTGGTTTTGTAATATGGCATTACGTATGTGACCAATTAAGGAAAATGAACCTCCATTGATACATGCTCTGACAGCGTTGTAATATTATAATATTAGAATAGGGGCGCTTATTAGAATGGGGCCACTTATTAATAAAAACACATGCGAAGAGGGGCGCTTATTCAAAAGGTGGTGGTTATTGAAAGGAGGACGCTAAATCGAATCATTACAGCACCCTAAAATATTTTTTTGTTATAGCCCATAGGCTGACAACAATTTCTTGGTGAGATAGGGGTGCCCTCTATTGGAAGGGATTTTGGAATTTAAAAGAGATACTTGGGTTTATAATAATATTGGAAGGGTTATTTTTGTGTCAAATATTTTACCTACATTCAAGAATGTAGCCTGTGAAAGCAGCCGTCCTTCGCTCTATCGCCCCAAGTGGAGTTTCGCAAAACGCCACCCCAGATAGGGAGCAAAGAAGGACAGCTGTTTTTGCAGGCTATCAAGAATAGTACATGGGAAAAGAAAACAAACAAACATAAAGGAATATTCAGTGCCTAGAAAACTTTCCTCTTAGTGATGATAGTTAAATGAACATCACATGTCCTTGAACAAACCCAAGTAACAGGGATGGCAGAGCCTATTTTGAATTGGGGGTGGTGGGGGGTTTACAAGCGAGCGCCAGAGGCACTAACTTGTAAGGGGTTTGGAGATATTTGTAAAATTATCATTACTTTCATGTATTTTTTTGCTTGCAATTGGGAGGGCTAGAGCCAGCCCACCACCCCCCCCCCCCCCAGCTGCACCGTCCCTGAATGACAACAAATAGAAAACAGGTTAAAACATATTACCAGAAAAAGTAATGTGAACATAATTAACTATAAGCCAGTGGCTTATATTACTTTGGAGGGTTGGGGGAGGGGTTAGGAGGCAGGCTTTGATTTTTTACCAGAGAATTAACTTTTATAGTAATTGGCTTATAAGACTTCACAAAGGTAAAGAGGGGTCATTTTTACATGTAGAAAACGACTTGCTGTTACAGTGTAAGTATGAAGAGTTAGTGTAAGTTTCCATCAGTTGAATTCATACCATAGTCACATTGGTAGGTTTTCCATCTTTTCACTAGGTTTAATGTAAAAATCTAAAATTTCACTACACTTGGTAGTTGTTCCAAACACTGCTATTGAAGACAATGACAATCTTTTCGACACGTAGCATTTATTACAGCAATTTCCATGCTGATTATCTTACAATGCCTGAAACTGTAACACAATCGCCAAGCATATAAAATGTCACTTAGATGGGCTGCCTGCGTGGGGTATTGCCAAAAATTAATATTCTTTTTAATCCAAATAAATTTAAGATACTATAAGACTACCATAAAAGGGATTGGGGACAAATATGTTGAGGGAAAGCACAAAACTAGGGTAATATGTCTTACATCAAATGGCAAACACCTCCTCTACCCTACCCCTGTCACTTCTTTGCTATTATGTTTGCGTGATGTTTTTTCAGACTGTGCCCACAAAGAGCCTTGGGTTGTTTACATTTTCAAAATTCCGCCTGACCCACCCAAACAATCGATCAACATGGCGGTTCCACTAGCAGTAGGTGCAGCAGCAATTGCAGTACTTTATGCAGGGAAAAGGTACTTCCAAGGACCTAAATGCCACAGCACCAAACGCCTTGAAGGCAAAACAGCTGTCATCACAGGCGGTAATACCGGCATCGGCAAAGAAACTGCAGTGGATTTGGCGAAGCGGGGGGCGAAAGTAATAGTTGGCTGTCGCAACCTGGAGAAAGGCAAAGCAGCACTAAAGGAGATACAAGAGCGAAGTGGAAGCACAAACGTCTTCCTCGAGAAGTTAGACCTGGCCTCTTTAGATTCAGTCCGCACGTTCGCTGACAGCATCTTGAAAAGCGAGTCTCGACTCGACATCCTGATCAACAACGCTGGAGTGATGATGTGCCCGTATCAGAAGACCAAGGATGGATTTGAAATGCAGTTTGGAACCAACCACCTTGGCCATTTTCTGCTAACGATGCTGCTCCTCGATCTGATTAAAAAATCGGCGCCGAGTCGCATCGTTAACGTCTCCTCCATAGGCCACTCCCTGGGAACTGGCAAGATACACTTCGATGACATCAACTTTGAGAAGGATTACAGCCCTTATGAAGCTTATTTCCACAGTAAGCTCGCTAATGTGCTCTTCACTCGAGAGCTGAGCAAACGCCTTGAGGGTTGCCACGTGACGGCCAATTCACTTCACCCAGGGGCAGTCAAGACCGATTTGGAGCGCCACTTCTCTTACCTTCAGATCCTAATGGTCCCAGTCCGCTGGTACACGTACAAGAGCGCCGAGCAAGGAGCACAGACGTCTATTTACTGTGCAGTCTCAGAAGAGATGGAAGGTGTTAGTGGCAAATATCTGGCAGATTGTGCCATTAAAGAGCCCTCCAAAGGCGCCCAGGATGATGATGCAGCCAGGAAGTTGTGGGATCTTAGCTTGAAGCTGGTTGGATTAGAGAAATGAAAGTGGTCAGTGAGAATAATGAGACCATCTCCTCACAAAACTTGGACGGTACCGTAGAAGTTTCCATTTTGTGCGGAAAGAAGTTCTTTCTTTCTAATAGTCGCTAGACTAGTTTTCCTTCGTTGGAAAAGTGTGGGATCTTAGCTAGCTACCTGTAGAAGTAGGTTGGACTAGAGTGGAAGAACTGCGAGTGGGTATCTTAGAAGTAAGTTGTCATTTTATGTGGAAATATTAAATTCAACTCATCCAATACTCAGTCGCTAATGTTTCCATCATTAGAAAAAAGTAGAACTTGAGGCCAAATAGTAAAAATAGTAATTGTTATTATTTATTTTTTCTAGCTATCTTTCCTTTTTTCACATGCATAGTAATTGGTCACCCCTTAGGGAAGAGAAAGCAGTGTCGGATCTAGGGAAGGGGGATGGGGAACCAAGCTCCCCTTATTTTGGGTAGAAAAAATTGCGAAGGAAGAAAAGCTGGTAGGGCAAGCAAGAAAAAAAGTGATAACAGGCCCCCCTTAATGCAAAGTCTAGATACCGGGTCCTCCCTTAGCTCAAGGTCTGGATCTGCTATTGGAAAGTGACCCTTTTGTATGTCAGAGAAAGTAACCCTTATGAATTCATTCATCAGAGAAATATTATAGTGGCACACTGCACCCCTTTTCTAATTAATTTTGGATTATGCAACTCCTAAAAATGCTTATTATAGATGAATCAGTTGTTAAGTACTTTAGTTTCACAATCTCTTCCTTTTCATGTACTTCCAGGGGCAAGGGCTACCTGTACAGTCCAGTAAGGAGTAACCACCCTCCCCCTGGGGTCTGGTCACAAGTAACCCTTAATAAATTTGCATGCTTAAGTGAACTAACAAAACCATCTTAGACTCACTTGTTAATGTTTTGGGTGTTATATATTTGGGTTTTGATATATTCTCAGTTTAATTGCACAGAGCTTTAGTTATGTTCAGTTTCCAAATAGTTCAACAAAGGTACTCTACTTTGTGTCAATACTATTGTTGACTCTCATTTTGGCATTTTGAAAAATGATGAAACAGTTTGTCCTGTGTTTTATGTCAGTGATAGGTCAAAGTACAAAATAATATGTTTGATTTTGACAGGTTAAGTCCAATGTTGAAGATAATTCATACATAAAATAGCATAACATTGAGTATACAGATAGCAGAGCATACCACTGAATTACTGCATCAAGTTTAAATAACATAACATAGTGTATATAATAATAGTATTGCATAGCATAGTAGCAATTAGTATACAAAAGTGTTGTAACTGTAGTTATGTATAGAGGGAATTTGAATGTCAGACTGGGACTTGCCTGTAAATAAATAGTACAAAAACTGTTATTTATTCACCATAGTGAAATAGCATGTATGATACTTGCTCTCTTTTCATTGGTTTTATCAAATAAAATTGAAGAGACATCAAACTTTTTTTTCTTATCTTTATATCTTATCAAGGATTCATAAGTTCCTTTGATGCACCATGTTCCAGGTGAGGTTGCCAGATCATTGATGCCCATCTGGATCATCCAAAAGGAATGCACTCAGTAAATTCCACACCATGACTAGCCCAGATTCTCAGACGGTCAAGGTCACTCAAAGCCAGTTAGAGAGAACCCATGGCAGCGAGCAACCGTTAAGACTGTCTGAGTATCAGGCTACACCATGAGGTGTTCCTCTCCAAACTTTAATAGTTACCAAAGGAAATGTTTGCGTGTGGGAGGGGGGAAACTCCAGTTAAGGCTGCTCATCAAAAAATTTGAATTAAATCCCTAAGAGACCAATCTGGGCATGTTTTGAGCTTTATTTGACCCCTAAAAGACACCACTGAATGCAGAATAGGCTCAATTACCAGCCGCTGTTCTGGAAAGGAGCCTGCACTAGTAGGCCGGACGCAAGAGATTGGCAGAAACCGAGCCTAAAAATGGAATCAAAGGAAACTATGAAGAACTCGTGGATACATTGCCTGCATACATTTATTTGATCTGTAATTAGTTTATAGTTGATAATTTTTCAAATGACTTTTTGAAAGCCTTTTTGAAAGCTCAAGTAGTACATGTGCAGTGTAACTAGGAAGTAAACAAAAATCAAATTACAGGCTGTTTATTCAGACTGCTTATAAATTTGAAAATGGAATATATTAATTAATTTTGAGTGGCATTGGAAAAAATTATTTTTACATTAACTTGTACAATTGATTTCTACAGTCTGTAGCACAAGAAAGCCATTAAATAAAAGTTCACCATAATCACCAGTCCCAAATTAACACCCAGTCAGAGTTGTTGGTCATAATGTGTATAATATTAGTGAGTCAGCAGTGCATTTTGGGTCAAGGTAATTTGGTTGTGGTGATCCTTCAATTACCATTCGAGTGTTGCATTATGAAAAGGCTGTATTGCAATTATGCAGAAAGTATGTCACATGGTTTCGACATTCATAATTTTTTAAGACAATCAGCTTGAGAATGCCAAGAACATTTTGCACAATTCTACTCAAGTGGGACACAGATCCACCGTAATTGGCTAGGCTGTAGTGGTCTCCCTGCCTTATAATAAAAATTTTATGTATATAAGGAATTTAATTAGTCAGGCAAAGTTGAATAAATAAATAAAAGATAATGCAAACATGAACAATTTGATTTTAGCTAGCTGGTAAATGGGAATAGAGAGAAAAGTATTTCTGCAAATATTATAAGAATCATTTCAAATAGTTTTCATGATCTCTCAGAGAGGGCTACTTGAAAAAGCTTGGCTGAAAATGATACTCTGCCATGAAATCCCCTGTTGCATCTTGTACCAAAAAAGTTCAATTTTGTTTTTGAATTTGAACCCAACGTGAAGGGGATGTTTTCATTTACAGTTATATAAGTTTTCTCCATGTAACTATGCCCAGGGGAAGGGAGAACGAACCTAACCAAGTTTTACACAAGGAGGCTCTGCCCCAAGGTCATTATACTTTCCCTTTTGTATAGTGCTTTTTTCCAGAAAAGGTTACCCTTTCATATACATGTAGCTTTAAACTTGAAACCCCGTTCACATATCTACAGTAGACCCATTACTTATCTATTTGTAGATAAATTAGCAATGTTTGTTTAAAATTCCTGCCTTTTTGTCATACCTCCTGCCTGATAAAAAGTGCACCTTGAGTCAACTGTAGGGAGTCCCCTCAGCTTGATGTAATACAAAACAAAAAGGGTATTGCAGATTGTGATGTAGACAATAAAAAACAATAGTTTCTTTCTTGGAAACAGAAATCACACTATTTTACTCCTATCTTGGCAATTGTTTGTTTTCATTTCACTAGCAATGCTTAAATATTCAAAACGATTGTCGACAGGTACAATTAATATCTATTTCAAGTTTTGATTCCAGTTGTTTACGTTCAGTCAAACCCGTATATAATGGTCGCCATTGGGAAATGGCCAGGTGACCGTTATATACAGAGTGACCGCTGTACACAGGTTTGCCTTAAACTCCCCTGCAAGTCATCAAATAGCATTTTTATGTGCAAATAATCACTCAATTTATGCTTTATTGACAATAACGATTAACAGCAACGCAATAAACACGATAAAAAAAATGCCCATAAAATGTCCATAATGTACTTTAAGGGAGGTGTAGTATACTTTGATCTAAGTCTCCTGTGAGTGGCTGCATCAAAAGCTGATAGAAGAGAAATTTGATGCCGAGCGTTGTCTTTGTCTTTAAAATAGTAGCCTAATACAGTGTAAAACCGCGGCTGTTAACTTGATAAGTAGAGTACAGTGTTATAATCAGGGAATTAGGTCGAAGCCAGTGTGGTACAGTTGTGTTGTTACAGTTACAATAACTATTGTTTGAAAGCGATGGCACTTAAATGTGACCTGCCTTAAGCATGTGTCGGATGTAGGCGATGACCTGTATTAGTAGTTGTGTTTTGTACTAATATTTGTACTTTTGTGAGACCCCTGCCTTGGTGGCTGCTATTCAATGAGCTGATGAATAAAGCTTGTCATTATTTGTTAATTGTAACTGAATTCCGTTACTGTTATATACAAGTAAAAGATAATGAAATTGTGGATTCAGGAAGTCTAAAGGGTGACTGTGTACATTATATAAGGTGGCGGCTATATGCAGGTCAACTTAACAGTAAATATAACGGACAATTTTTGGGAAATTGTTCAGTGACTGTTATACACAGGGTGACTGCTATATACAGGACCGTTATATACAGGTTTGACTGTATCTCGTTTCTAGAACAAAAATTAAGATTATACATACATCACCAGCCACTATGCCTGTTTGACATGGCTCGTGTTTGACATGATTGGACAGTTAATCTCTCTCGCAGAAAGTAGATCTACACAGTCTCTTGGATGCTAAATTGTCTATCCATCAATCAAATTTTAGAGCATATTTATTCAGTCGTCAATACTGACTTGTATACCATTCATGAAGAAATGCTCACTCTGATCGAACTGCATAGAATACAGAAGAAATGTAGTGTGAGGAACAACAAAATTAAAAGATTAAGCAATTTGAATTTTTTTTGCTTGAAGTAAGCTTATTTTAAAATACAAAACAATTGAATCACAGGTTTCGAATTTAAGATACGAGCACCGCTACAATTTCAATGTGTATATAAAATAAATACAATACAGAAACAGGCAACCTCAGGCTTACCTTGGACTCTAGAAGGAGAGAAAGCGAGAGGAAAACCAACAAATTCTCTAGCCAAGAAAAAAGCTATGAGCCAGGTCTGGTAAACACGATTTCTTTGACCTCGCCGGCCGCGCAGTTGTGAACAATACATGATCACAGTCATAAATACCTCTCTCAGCTTTCATCTACGTGTGAGCAAAAGCCCTAGGCAAAATACTACATATTTACAAAAGCGAAACACAAGAACCAAATTCAAAATGGCCGCGCTCAACTTTGAAGGTCTTCGAGAAACTTGTACCGAGGCTCTCCATGTTATCGGCCGAAAGTTTACATCTGAGTGAGTCACACATTTGCGGATTGCATATTTTGCGCCATACTAATAGTCGTTTCAACGCTTCGCGTATCCACGACTAAAAATAGGGTTTCTTTTATTATTTCTTCGAGTGCACCCTAAATGGTACTTAAACAGCTAAAAATAGTGGTGTTTGTCATCAACACCCTAAGTGAGACCATAATCCTTGATTTATACACCTTAGTGAGGTGATGAGCATCCCGGAGCTTTCATATGGAAGTCCATCCCCCCCCCCCCCCAGCTGTCTGGTGCATGGGGATTTGCAGGTTCTGATGGATGGATCTGCATTGCTGTCTTATGCTAAACTAGCTCAAGTTATGTTTGGTTCGTTACGCTTAAAATCACAGAATTTGGTCTCTTAAAAGGGTTTTGGGAAGTGGGCCACGCACCTCCATCCTATTTTTCTTGGAGTTATAACTGGGGGTAATACAAAGTATGATACAGTATAATAGCGTCCTCCAATAACGTGTATGTATGCTGCGTGTATCTATGCCTATATGTATGTACTTTCTATTCCTAACAATAATAAATTCTACATCAAGCAAAATGGAAGACTAAAAAGACTATATAAGGAGATGACTCTTTCATGGAGACAAGCAGGAGCTGAACTGTTTCACTTCTCTAATCCAACCAGCTTCAAGCTAAGATCCCACAACTTCCTGGCTGCATCATCATCCTGGGCACCTTTGGAGGGCTCTTTAATGGCACAATCTGCCAGATATTTGCCGCTGACACCTTCCATCTCTTCTGCTACTGCGCAGTAAATAGTCGTCTGGGCTCCTTGTTCAGGGGTCTTACATGTATACCATATGATTGGGTAAAAGATTGCACTGGAGTAAATGGTATGACGTCCAAGTTCCGTTCTGACAGCTCCTGGGTGAAGTGAATTGGCAGTCACATGGCTACCCTCAAGGCGTTTGCTCAGCTCTCGGGTGAAAAGCACGTTTGCAAGCTTGCTGTTGTAATAGGCTGACCAAGCGCTGTAAGTCTTCTCCCAATGGATGTCATCAAAGTTTATCTTCCCAGAGCCCATTGAATGCCCTAAAGAAGACACGTTGATGATGCGACTCGGCGCCGATTTTTTGATCAAATCAAGGAGCAGCATCGTTAGCAGAAAATGGCCAAGGTGGTTGGTTCCAAACTGCATTTCAAATCCATCCTCGGTCTTCTGATAATCGCAAGCCATCACACCAGCGTTGTTGATCAGGATGTCAAGGCGACGCTCGCTCTTCAAGATACTCTTAGCGAACTTGCGGACTGAATCTAAAGAGGCCAGGTCGATCTTTTCAAGAAAGACATCTGTGCTTCCACTTCGCTCTTGTATTTCCTTGAGTGCTGCTTTGCCTTTCTCTAGGTTGCGACAGCCGATGATCACTCTCGCTCCTCTCTTGGCTAAATCCACTGCAGTTTCTTTGCCGATGCCGGTATTACCGCCAGTGATAACAACTGTTTTTCCGTCAAGGCGTTTGGTGCTGTGGCATTGGCCACCTTGGAAGTATCTTTTCCCGGCATAAAGGACTGCAACTGCCGCTGCACCGATTGCTAGTGGAACCGCCATGTTGATCAATTGTTTGTCTGGGTGAGTCAGCTTCTCGAATAAATTATGTAAACAAAGCGAACAAACAACATCACGCAATACAAGCAACTGCGGTTACGTGACACAGTCACTACGTGACGCTTCGCTGCGCCCCCAACTTTTAAAAGTTGCCATAAAACAAAACAAAAATAAAGTAAATAAAAAGTAAAAAGTAATGGTTGCCATAACAACGGTTATCTGCGCGTTTATGATCTCATTTTCCATATATTGTGTTTCAGTTTTCATTTGTAGTTCAAGTCAACAAACACAATTTCCATACCTTCTCAACACTTAACAGGTTGGATTTTCACGCAATTTCCTATATATCTTTCAGTTTTCATCCGACAGAAAAATGATGCTAGAGAACCAAAATTTCTTAAGTCAATGTCGGACTTCAGTCCTAGTCATGCAAGATATTCATTTCATCTTCGGAAACATAACATCCTTCACTTTCTAAAACAAAAAACACAATTCTCTGAAAAAATAATTAATTGCGTTATTTTACGTGGTTGTTTTATAGAGCACAGCTAATAATTGCACAAAGGTTGAAATTATTATGTGCAAAGCGTTTTTGTGTGGTTTCTTTTTAAGTTTTAGTTCTGTGTTGCCGTAGTGGTTTTCTGAAGCTCTCCAATAATAACCCGATTCCTTCTTCCTCTACAAAGTGAAATATTCACAAAGTTTATTCAGATGTGTCAAGTTATCTTCAGAAGTTGTTTGTAGTGACACAAGAGCTGATCTATCATTTATCTTTCCTTACTATCTCGAGTGAGCGATGCGGTTTCACAGTTTTCTCCTTTCACTGTGAGCACTGATAGCAATATTCCATGAGCTGAGAGTAAATCCTGTGAGTGATCACGTGATAAAGGTTATAAATACCGTCTACAGAAGGGATTCCCCCGTATTAAATTAATTTGCGTTTCGTTTTTGGCCATTAGGTAATAAATAAAAACGGGAGGATTCCCCTAAATGAGCTTACGTCATCACTGAGTCTTTGTATAACTTTCCCATATCTAACGAAGTGAGTTCCGTTTTGACCGATTACCGTGAGATGGGGTCTTTATAGAGGTGTTTGAGTAACGGTTCTCAGTTAAAAAATCGGTGATTTCTCAGCCGGGCCCATTTATATTATTATGGCTATCCGTAAACTTTGCTGATTTCAAATCTAAGCCAAAACACGCTCCTGGCTAAAAGTAAAGTAAAAATGCGGTATTTTTTAGGTGGCAGTTAAATTTTCTGTTCTACCACTTCACTGGCCTTCTGAGAACTAACCGGTCTGCGAGGATCAGACGTTTAAACTCTGATTTCGGGGTTAAACTTTGCGCCGAATCGTAAAATGTTCGAATACTTGCGTTTTTTCGAAACGGTAAGAGTTATTAAGAATGGTTGAGAACAAATAAATGTCGAATGGAACTTTGGTCCCACAAAATAATTGTATTTTGAAGCTTTCAATCGATTGAAATATGGCTGACTCACGTAACAAGGGCCACGAGGGCATGAGATCCAATGTCTGTTTTTCGTACCACCCCGTGAATTTAAAATTAGCATGCATTGAAAACGCGCATTTAGACACTTTTGTCATTACACGGCGCAAACAATGGGTAAAACTGGTTATTGACCAGCCATCAGCTCAAGATAGCTGCAAATATTGGCCCAGTTTCTTTTTTTGCGTGTTTATGGACCGAAACGTAATCGAGGTCCATAAACTCGCAAAAAAGCTAGGCCAATATCCAGCCATCTTGACTGAACAAGCTTGACTAATTTATTATATGGCATAAAGATCACCATGTTATTGCGGGATACAGGTTCGAATCCCGATCGAGCGAGCAAGTAGCTCTATCTTTCCAGTTCGGGTAGCCAGTGTAGGATTTGATTCATCGTGTCATCTTGCGATAATAGGAATATCTGGGTGGTCATTCAGTTCTCGCTAACACGCGAAGTTAAATAGCAAAGATAAATGAAATGTTTTATAGCAGCAGACTGATTGACAGCATCTCATCCAGGTAGAGGACAAATGAACATGCAGCTTTCTTCCCTCTACATTAGCACTAGTCAAATGAAAGCCAAAAGAATGCAGCTACAGGGGAAAAATCGAAAACTGTTGACACTCAGTTTAAGCAATGCTTAGCTAACTACATCAACTTATATTGAAAAAAAAAGTATTTGAGCCTCCCTAGCGAATTCCCAGCGTTAGCTCTTTGTCGGGACAAAAACTGTTCCATCCCCCGTGAGGGGACCTAACTCTCGAAATTTCAACTTTCCCAAGTCGCTAGAGCAGTTAATTTACTTTGTATCAACTTCAGGTTGATAATTAGCTAAGTGCTTTACACCCACCGACGCCGTAAAGGTTTCCTTATCAGGCTCTAAAATAATCATTAAAGAAGTAGTTTACATAGATGCACTCGAGCTCAGGTTTATATCGCTTACCATTTTAATTCATATCTCTAGTCTTGAAATCAAAAACAATACCCTAGTTAACTCTTCTTAAAATACACATTTTGCTAGCATAAAGAAAGCTCTTCTACTTTGAGTACAATCTTCACGATAAATCTAATAAATGTCAAGTAAATCATTTCCAGCTTAAAGGAGCTACGTCACGGTTTGCGCATCTTGAAAAGTTTAGCCTAAATTTCTCAAGTTTGTCGTTTGTAATCCGTGTTACTCTTCTCCATCCTTGACCATCCTTGTTTCTTTATGGTTTATTATCATCTATTTAGTGCTTTTCTGTCTTAGTAAATTACTATTTTCAGGATTCCTTCAATTTAAAGGTAATTTCATTCGTGGCCAAAATAACTCAGAATGGCGTGACTGAACTCCTTCAAAACTCTAACTTAACTACCTCATGTAACAGGTCAGCGTTTTCAAGTGCACTATTTGCAAATCAGATATGCTGATTATTCTGTTGTCCTTTCTTTGCTGATCTTAATTGGGCATGGGTAGTTTATGTTAAAAATAATTAAAGCAGAAAATGTGAAGCTATTTTACTTTTGAAAAATAAGTTCAACATGAATTGATGAAAATACTAACAAAAGCTATATGTTCTGTATAAAAGTTGTTCATAAATGAAACAACGCTAAATTAAAAGAAATACTGACATGTTGCATGTTTCTGACGCCAGTTTACTCTTTAAAATTACTTTCTTCAGGTTACCATTGTGATCATCACTCTAAAAGTCCGATATCAAAAATTCTCTTACGCACTAAATTTTTCTCGTTGAAGCAGTTGTTTGAGTTCTAAACTCAGCTATCCACTACAAAATCCGCTTTAGATGTAAAACATCTTTGGTTAAAAGAAAGCTTGTTACCTACATGAAACTACTCTAGAAATATCGTTGTATTGTTGCAAGAAACAATGGCTTTTTTTCTAAAAAAGCAACTGACGTTTAACAAAAGTTAAAATTTTGCGAGTAATAATTGCACCGAGACAGTTATAGACAAAACGGACCAAACTTAAAAAGTCAGGATCGATTTCATTTACCGGTATATACAACTTAGCCTAGCTCGAAAATTGTCCTTTGAGGCCAGTCATGTTTTACTTCTCATGCGATCACTCACTGCCGTCCTGGTCATTCTTGCCAACACCTGACAAAGGAAATAAATAAACAACAACAAATTTATAACCATCACCTCGAATGATGCCGCTTGAACTACTTCAATCGGAATCAACTAAGTATTTTGTTAAAAAGTACTTACCTTATCACAAAGCAAATTTATTTTAAAATTAAGATTAGATTTTGTACGCGCTCTGATTGGCTCAAAGCTCTATTCCAGCGTTGTCTAAAACTTGAAATCCATGTTTTGTTGTCTCGTCCAAGTAAGTAAGCTAACGTCGTGAATAACACTGTTATTACGGTATGTCAGTGTAAGACTTCAGAAATGCCAGTCCTAAATAATAAAAACTGTAGCTGGAACCGCGAGCAGTTTCGGGATTGAGTTTTGAACGATTTGGACGTCATCGCAATGCTGTGGAAGCTAGTGAATGAGGCGGTAGGCCAGCATAAATTAAACATCATGGTCCATTTGTCTTTTACAGTAACAGTGAGAACTTTAATGGAAAGTTAACAGAACATAATTTCATTGCCGAACTGCGCATAATGATCAAACGTGATGTCAAAAAAAAAAATTTTTGGACAAAATCAACTTACCAAAATTTTGAATTTTTCGAATCCCAGGGTTTTCATGGAGTGTAAAACTAGCGAAAGATTCTCGCAATAAGAACATGTGGGCTAATTTTTCATTACACATTACGTAATTTCATCACCTACACTCTCGGCATCATCGAGAGAAATAGTGACAATTGCAAAATGAAATACATAAGCCCCAGCTAGAAGATCAAAGAACAAACCAGAGCGAAAAAAATAGACATAGAAACCGAACACTTTTTTTGAAAATATATTCAGCCTGATCGATAACATCACCTCAGGAAAATTGTGAGGTAATACTTGGCGCCCTTTGCTAGAAAATGAGAAGGCACTGAATCTTACCTTTCTTTCCAAAATCAAATGTTACGTCATCTCCAATCAGTATAAAAGGTGCCCACTGGTTTACGTCATAGCCCTTACTTCTCATCCACTTCATGGCCTCGTGTAGAGATTCACCAGCACTTTCCCCAGCAATAAGATGGTCGTAGAAATGACTCATTAACTGCTCTGTTGCTCTGTCATCCAGGGCCCATAGTGCCACCAATACTGAGCGTGCGCCAGATCCTAGGAATGCTCGGGCAATTCCGACAGCTCCTTCGGCTTTTGTCCGTCCACGTGCGCTGTAGTCACAGCTAAGGACTACCAGTTTAGCTCGCAGTTGAACTTTGGAAATGTCAGACATTGTCAATAGGTAGAACCCTTCTTGAGGTATACCGTTAGGAATACGAAAAGATGGTGCAAGGATAATTGCTCCTCTTTCTGCATTACCGTGTGCGGCGATATGAACCAAGGCTACTGAATTCATCGCTTCAAGTACTGCCTGCTTAGTTGCTTGCTGTCCTAGCAAAGGCTCGACTCCCAGCTTTTCTCCTACCATCCTCGCTTCGTTTTCTGCACAAGGTAATCGCGAAATGCTCGTGAGGCTTCCTTTGAAATACACCTCACCAACATCAGGATTTCCCACTATCAATGCACCGGTATGACAGTGGTAGTCCGCTGGACTTTCACTTATGAGCTTGAGAGTTGTTAAGGAAGGAGCAATACGGATCCTGAAAGTCTCGGATAAGTACTTTCCACTTTCATCAGTTAAGGCGGCAAATGGAATTTGGTATAAAGCGCGATCAGGAACAATGATGATTTCAGGGCCCTCGAGAAAGCGCGCCACAGGAGCGATGATAAGTTTGTAACAGATAGGAAGGTTCATTCCGGGTCCTCCGCGAAAACTTCTGAAATCAAAAAACTTTTCCAATTGTTGACCTAATCCTTCGAGAGCAATTAGGTCATTTCCTCTTATCCTTTGCAAATGTGTGACTCCGCCTGCTTTAAGAATCCACAAATACATGGTATCAGAATGATATGAGACGTGCAGACAGGTGCCGTTACATTCTTCGCCCACGATGCTTTCAAGACCATTGCATGTTCGAGGATTAGCGGAGATTTGCACAGAGTACCGAGCTGACATTAAATCTGCCAAAGCCCTGGCTTTCGAAAGCTCAGAAACATACAGAGCTTCAGTAGGATTCCCGGTTTCACACAGCAGCATACTGACATCTCTGTAGGAACGAATATTGCGATCTGAGAAAGAAATCTTGAATTGATCGTTGTCGCGGAGAGAGCTGCGCATTTCTTCGCATTTTTCAATACCAGAGAGAAAATACGAAATAGCCTCCTGATTCTTTCCATCTCTCATTCTAAGGTGTGCCATCAACTCGAGCGAAAGGAACTGTCCGTTAATATATCCAATCTCTTCACTTAATGTAAGTCCTTTCTTGATGTATTCTTCACCTCTTGCATATTCAGCCTGCTTGAGAAAGAAATGTCCAAGCTTCAAGCAACCGTCTACTTGTAGTTTCCTGTTTCCAATTTCTTTGCTTATCGCAAGTGCTTTTTCCAAATTCTCTTTTCCTTTGATATGGGCACCTACAGCGTACTCCACTTCTCCTTGGCTCATGTAAACCTGGGCCACCAATTCTCTGTCTCCAATGTCTGTAAAGATGACAAGTGCTTTCTTGTTATATTCGTTAGCTTTGTGATACTTTCCAAATGTGCAAAATTCAGTTCCCAGCTTTAGAAAAGACATAGCTACTGTACGTCTGTCACCAATGTTTCTGCTCATGGCCAATGATTTTTCCAAGTACTGTGTAGACTTCTCATATTTGCCAACTGATGAATACACAGTTCCAAGGTTTGCGTAAGAGGTAGCTTCTCCATTTCTGTCTCCAATTTCTTTCTGGATCGCAAGTGATCTCTCGAGATGTTCTCTAGCCTTCTCATATTCGCCAACTGATGTGTACACAGTTCCAAGGTTTGCGTAAGAAGTAGCTTCTCCATTTCTGTCTCCAATTTCTTTCTGAATTGCAAGTGATTTTTCCAGATGTTCTCTTGCCTTCCCATACTCGCCAACTGATCGAAACACTGCTCCAAGGTTTCCGTAAGAGGCAGCTTCTCCTCTTCTGTCTGCAATTTCTTTCTGGATTGCAAGTGATTTCTCGAGGTGTTCTCTTGCCTTCTCATACTCGCCAACTGATCGAAACACTGCTCCAAGGTTTGCGCAAGAGGTGGCTTCTCCTCTTCTGTCTCCAGTTTCTTTCTGGATCGCAAGGGATTTCTCGAGATGTTCTTTGGCCTTCTCATATTCGTGGACTGATATATACACAGTTCCAAGGCTTGCAAGACAGGATGCTTCTCTTTTTCTGTCTCCAATTTCTTTCTGGATAGCAAGTGATTTCTCGAGATGTTCTCTGGCCTTCTCATATTCGCCAACTGATTGATATACATTTCCAAGGTTTCCGTAACAGCACGCTTCTAATTTACTGTCTCCAGTTTCTTTACTGATTAAAAGCGCTTTTTCAGAGAGTTGTTTTGCTTGTGCGTATTTACTATCATGGAAATACATTCCTGCAAGTTCTGTGCTTAGTTTGCATTCTTCAAGTCTTTCACCACTTTCACGGTAAATTTGGAGAAGTTTTTCTGCGTATATTATGGTGTTTGTGTTGTCGCTGATAAGACTAAAAGCCCTCCACATGGTAAAATATATCCTCTTGTAGAATAATTTGGTTAATTTTTTGTCTTTTATGCCTGCTCTTTCATCCAAAATGAACGAGAATTCCTTGCATAATTCGATGGCTTTTAGAAATCGATTGGTGTTAAGAAGAAAGCCAGCAACAATGAGGCCGATGGAGATGACTTGTATAACTTCGTCTACGTTGTACATGTCAAGCACTTCTGTTAGAATATAATAGAGAATAAAGTAGAAAGAAATTTGGACCAAGTCTTTTATCCATTTGTTAGCTGCTGTTGGTCAGTATAATTATGATATGAACTTGTATTACCAGACCACTATCACCTCTTTGGAAAACTGCAGAGCAGCGAAACGATTGTAGCCATGGGAGTTATTGATTTGTTTTACATGGAGACACAGCTTAAACCTGTTTAAACCTTTGCAGAGGTGGCTTTTATTTCAAATCTGATTTTCACATGAAGACTTTTTTTGGAAACTATAGACTTTTCATGAATAATAACTGCCCTGGTCTTCGCCTTTCGAAATTTTGTCCCAAAATAGAGCATTTATACACTGATGAAATTTTGTCTCTTTAATTTGTATCCAGCACGGAAGACTTGAGCACAAATCTTGCTATTTATTTTAGATCGAGTTTTTGTTTTGATACTTTTCATGCTAAGTTCTGAAATCTGGAAATACATCCTAAGATCCAATTTATTCTCGGTTTCACACTGTTCTGGTTACAACACTATTTTTAATACAGAATCGTTCGATTTATTAGGTGGAAAACGACTAATGCTTGAATTATATTTTCAACTCGTCTAACATCCAAACGGGCACATAAGTGTAATGAAGCAGTGAACAATGTATTATCGGATTTTCTCTACCTTCGGAAAGACACATTCTTAGAGCAAGGTGAAATAGAACTGTAATAAATTCATTGCTGGGAAACATGATTAATGACTTGAATAAATACTCTGCTTTCCTTACTATGATTAGAATTAATGTAGTTCTTGATTGAAAAAGAACCAATAACATAGAAAACCTTAAATCACGTAGTTAACTCACCACTTCCCTTTCTCTCGGTGAAAGAATCAAAAGCGACGTTAGTTTCTCTTTACACTGGACTTCGTTTGTCTACAGGATAACAGAAAAATCATCACCAGTTTATTCCTTGAGAAAGTCTACATTTTTCCTTCTAACTCCATGCTGACTTGACTGACATAGAAGCACAGTTATTATAAAAATGAGGTGCAAACTCTCGAAACATAGAGACCAGGTAAACCCTTAAAAAATGAACGTTAATGACGAAGATATACAAACATGTTTTAAAATACAGAGACAAATATAAACAAAAAAAATCTGCAATTTACTGACAAAGATTAGCTTACAAAACTGAAAGTCGCGTCCACACGATGCACGGGAACACGCAAAACGTAAGTCTTGAACACTGATGATAGACGCAGAAGATTCAATTCACAGACAAAAATAAACAAGGAATCGAAATCTGACGGTTACAGATGAAAACGCACAAACTGTAGGTCGCTCACGAAAATAACCTTGCAAAAGTGAAAGTCACAGATCTACAGGAAGTCGCAAAACTGAAAATCTCGATCACAGACGAAGGTGGACAAAAAACTTACAATTCACAGACAAAATGAACGCGGAAAACTGAAGATCACAGACGAAAACGCTCAAAACTGCGGGCCACATGCATATACGAAGATGAAAGCACAACCTTTCGAACAAACACGAAGATAGACACTCGTAGCTGTCAACCAGAGGACAAGACAGATGTACAAAACCGAAAGTCACAAACAAAGCAAACACAAGAATGAAAACCCATAGACGAAGATTAGCGCACATGAAACTGAAAGTCACCGAGGATTATCTTCCAATATTCTGCATTGAACATTAAATTTATCCCTGTATCTAAATTAAAACTTAATATGATTAAAAGCAAGGATTGAACCTACTCTTCTAATCAAGAGATGTGAGAACCAGAACGAAATCCAACTTCACCCACGTCAGCAACAGGGCTCTTGCCCTAAAAAGGACAACAATATATGTGCCTAATTTTAAGAACTATTTAAAATCATTTTAAATGGACAGTAAACATATCTCACTAGGGCACCAAATAGACTATATCTTGCATCTAGCTTAAGTTAACTGTTCTTACCGTTACTTGAGGAGTCGGCAAAATCCCAATGAAATCCAATTCGGTCTGGATCAGCAGAAGGGATCTTCCTTAATAATAATAATATAATAATCACTTTATTTAAGTGTCGATGTATTTAGCACTAATGTGCTAATTGCATTGGGGACACTGTAAATAAATAAACAAATATTTCAAATATAACATAAACTATTAAGAATCTCAACTGATGGGAGGCTGACCAGTTGGCTGTTTACACAACGCGGTCGAGGAGTTGAACTCGGGGCTACCGAGAACAAATCCAGATAGCGGTAGGGCGGAGGATTTGAACCAGGGACCACCAGATTGAATTATTAGTGGCGTTAAAATCTTTTCAATGCACAGGAACAATAATAAAAGCAAAGAACAACTTGGAAACAATTTGCGACTTTTTCTCCTCTAGCTGTGTATGATGTATATAGAATTTCGTCCAGATCTTAACCATCCCAGCCACTAAGTTTGACCATTAGGTTTGGCTTTTCTATGACCAAATAAGTCAAGTGCGGTTGAAATTGGCATACAACAGAATCAATGTACTGAGCCAGTTCAGTTCGTTTGCCGACAATTTCAATATATTTTTACATCCCTTTAATGGATTGTTGACAATTATCCTGAGAGCTTTGATATATTAATCTCTTTTATATTAACGTTTATTGTCCTGAAAAGCCGCACTGGAGAGGTTCAATAATGTGTATATGAATATAAAAATAATAAAAATTTTAAAAAGGTTACTAGATGTAAACATTTACCGAAAACGAGATGAACCGTGTTAGAAAGAACTTGAATTGAATGAAATGTGTACTCACCACTAGTTTCTTTCGCAGTGCGAAGGACGAAAACTACAAAATCCTGTAACAGTTCTCCAGATCACAAAAGGGACTTTGTCTGAAAGATGACAGAAGAATCATGACAGCCTTGTTAATTCATGCATTCTTTTCCATGCTTTAACTAACACCAAGATACTGAACTATAAAACAGAGAGCTTTCTAATAAGAACAAAGTCCAAATCCTTCACTTGTTACCTAAATTTTTACTTTAGCATATAATAAACCAGTTAAATTGATGAGCTTATATCCTTCAGTAGGCAACTGTATATAATTACATTCACAATCCGCTCTCTACATGTATAGTTTATGTTAAAGATAAAAAAGTTTTTCGCAGATCTTTTTTCAAAACTTAAGTCAAACTTACTGTACTTACCGTTCGATGGGGAATTCAAATCAGAATGAGAGTCAAATTCTAGGCTCTAGTAGCTAAAACAACATCTGTTTCAGATAACAATGACGTACGCAGTCAGACTTTCGAACCATGGGATACGCTTTCAGTTTCGACTGGTCACGGAGTCCGTCTTATATATCTGTACAAGCTACTGAAAACTATTTCGAATTGAAGAGATGCAGCGAGAAGTTGTCCGACATTTCCAACCGTAGCGGCTATAAAAACGGCTATACTGCCATTTGTTTAGCCTATCGGTTATTTTGAGGCATTCAGTAGTACGGTCTTATGTTTTTGCGTATAATAGCATCTGTTATCTGTCATTGTTGGCACGTTTCATTTTTTTCCTCGTGTTTCAGTTTTCATTCGTAATTTAAGTCACAATTACACATTTTTGGTACATGTTTTTCTTCCTAATATATACTGTACATACATGTATGACTCAAACAGGGAAGTTGGGGCGTATTTTGAATTGAGGTGGGGGGAGGCCTTCAAGCGAGCGCAAGAGGCGCTAACTTGTACGGGGTCTGGAGATATTTGTAAAACTATTATTTTACGTATTTTTTGCTTGAAATTGGAGACGAGAGACTAACTAAGCAGGAGAGCTTTAGCCCCCCTGCTCAGTTAGTCTCTCGTTCTAGTTGCGTGCGATCCCATCGTTAAGTTTTGTTTCCCTCCCTTCCCCCGCTGGGGGACAACTACTTGAGTTTATAATTAATAAAGATTGTATTACGTGAATTAAGGTCGATAATTTGGAGTTTTCATTGCAATCAAAAAGGAGAAAGGATCGGAATAATAGGGAAAAATATCTTGTGTCGTACAAGGTTAAACATCTGTTATAATTTCATATTGGGCACCCTAAAATCCCTACCCCCTCCCACCTCCCCCCCGCCGGGGGAAAATCACACCCGTGAAGATTGCAAGGGACTGGGGACATGGCAGTCTGTAGACATTCCCAGAAGTCACCAGAAGCAGCGTACGCGAGAACAAACATGGCGGACGCTTACGAAGGAGTTAGTCGTGGTTCTTTGAAACTAAAAGGAGTAGCAGATGGAGGCGTAAAAAAGTAAGACTTTTCTTGAATGTTACTAGTTGTCGACCTTTTTATGCGCGTGTACATGAAGATGTATATTACTCCATGGGAGCTTGAGCAGTTGAACGAGTTTTCACGTGCTGGCCGGATCGAACACTAAGTTTTATGACTTGCATTTTTGAGTTAGTTGGCGAAATTCGCGATGAAAAGAGTCGAATTTTTCATAGAATTCTGAAGTGCGAATGCAGTTGCTGTGAAAATCTGAAGTAGGTTACAAAACTGGAATTAAATCGCGATAGAGTTCACACTAGTTGTCAAAGAAGTAGTCAGAACTCGTGGTATTGGTCCTAAAGAAACTGTGGGGCTCCATCGGCAGGCAAGTGAAACGCTTAGTTATTTATCAACTTTAAGTTCATCATCATCATTTCCTTATACACCCGGGGAGTGATTACTGGTGAATCAACCCCGTTGTGAGTTGGTAAAGCGGACGTTTCGAGTTTATAGCCCTTAGTCACAGCAATAAATTAACCCTTCATCACTTTTCTCTAACGAAAGAGTAAGGTTCAAAATGTCAGCTACCTTTATTAACTTCAAGTTGATAAACAGACGTAGATAAGTGTGTCAAAGATGTATGGTGGTGGCAGAGGTATTTTTCAGAATACCACCATTTGCTTGCGGTTTAGTAGATTCACTCAAGTTTACTTGCAGTTAGCTTTTGTTTGTTTAGGACAGCATTATATTGCATATGACCTTGTCCAACAAATAAAAACTTACTGCAAGCAAATATAAGTGCATTCCGCGTTCTGCAAATTACCCCTGCCGGTATGGTAGTATCAACTAGAAATTCTGCTACCTGGGCAGATAATTAAATTTCAACCTGTAACCTGCACCCTGCAAAAAAAGACCTGCCGATATATATTTCCCAAACATGTCTTTGTCAAGCTTGAGTCGTACTTCTCTTTAAATAGAGTAGCCTCTGTCATAGCTACCCTTCCCAGAAGAAAAGTAAAATTGGAGAGAGCCTCTGTATTGTCATTTTTTCAAATTGTGTTCCTTGATTTATTATCTTCAGAAAACAAATGACAGGTTATAGAGATCTTTCAATCCTGATTTGATTTGACCATCTAGGGGTGGACTACTTGACCTTTGAATGGGTTGGTGGGTGATTTGGTGTAGGCATGAATTCTTTTTTAACCCTTCCATGCTCCAGGAAGGAATTTTTTTTTTCGTTGAGACCTGTGTATGCTTTCAAGATATTTTTTTCTCTGTGTAACATTTTTTTTTTTTTTTTGTGCTGCTAATTGAATGTGTGGATTTTTTATTTTGGCAGTGGTTGTTCAAGTATGCTTGAGCACTGGATATTTTGTTTCAAAATCACCTCCCAAATGAGGCTTTTCAGGAGAAATAAATTTATTAAACAAAAAATTCCAACATTTATATACATGTATACGCAACTAAGCATGCTTTTCAATTTTTTTAAGGAAAAAGAAGAAAAACAAGGCAAAGAAAGTGCTTGAAGATGTCTCTCACAGTGTATCCAAGGGCAGAAGTGAGGAAGGCCAGAAGCAGGTTGAGGCAGAGGACACACGGACACCAGCTCAAATTGCTTATGATCAAATTCAAGAGAAACGGGTATGTACGATGTATAAATAAACTTACATCAATAATGATTTTAACTGGTCCTTGAGAGGCATAGTGGCCTCACCAGGGCTGTGCTCTAGAAGTGCCTGGGTGCCGCAGGCGACTAATTTTTACCTTTGGGTGACCGGAAAAAGTTACTTTTTTCATATAAGCTTAAGTTCTGGGCATCCAGGATTTCATGGTTCGGAACCTTTGGGCTCATTATAACTTTTCTTAGACCACAGCCCTGCTTACGGCTAGTGCATTGGATTACAGGGCAAGCGGACAGTAGTTTTAAGTTCTGACTGGAGTCCTTCTGGGGATAAGATACTCTATTACACTTGTGCTTCTCTCCTTCGAGGTGTATTAGATATTACATAACTAATGTTAGGGGCTTACCCTATAATGCCCTAGCATCCCATCAAGTCTTACATGTACATCTTTGAGCCTAGTCAGTCGCCCACCAGGGTGCACTTAATTCCCTAGTGGTTTCAGTAGTGTGAAATGACCAGGAGTATTTCTACTCAGATCAGATGCTAGTCCATTGAAGGGTTACCCCTCAGCAGTAAATTTGTCAGGACCCATTATTTTATACTCTGGGGTGGGAAGAGTGTTATGGGTGTGAAGTGTCTTGCCCATGTAAAACACAACACAATGACCCTAGCCAGGGCATCTACCCAGACTGCTTGATCTGAGTACACTGCACCCCCCCCCCCCCCCACATCCCATTGAGGGGAGTAGAAATATCCTTAGTCACTTCATGCTACAGAATCCAGAGAAAAGTACTTGTCTGCAATAATGGACCACTAGTAGTCTCGAAAGTAGATTTTACCGCACCCTTTAGGACAAGTCCACTGGAAGAGAAAGGGGCATTAGGTAAAAACCATTGAATGATATATCACATGTTGTAAAAATTAATTCAAATTTATACACATACACTGTATGGCTTTAAATACATGTCTGGGCTGTAACCTGTAACATCTGTTAGGGCTGAGCACTGTACACGTATGCTTGATTTTCCCTGGATGCTACATGTGAAATTGCCTGTTGCTGATAGAATTCACCCAGAAAGGGCCAAGTTTGCCATTGGTGTGGAAAACAAGGCTACAGGTGACTCAAAACTTAATGACAGCCCTGCATCATGTATACATCAAGCTTCAGGGAAGTGGTTGATTTAATTTTTCCTTTCACAGCCAAACCTCTTCTATCAGTTACAATGGGAAGTGCAAAATAAAGTGAAGTTGAAGTTGAATGGTTACTAATTATTTATCTGTGCCAGATAATTACATACCTACATACTTTAATGCAACTCCCTACAAGGGTTTTTCAGTTACATGACTACTTATAACTTACTAGATAAAGTTAAAACCCTTACATGTGACTATTTGAATGATAGCTACATGTACATGTACATTTGTACTACTGGCACTTTGCAAAATGATGATTAGTTAAACCTCATTTATATTTTACTACAACTAAGAACCTGCTTATCTTTTTCTCATTCAGGCAGCAGAGAGGATTTTAAAGAAGGCAGAAAAAACCCACAAACAGAGAGTTGAGGTACCTATTAATTAAAAGGACATTGTTATTGGATGATGCTAATAATATTATGATAAATTATAGTTTTTATTCCAACCAAAATAACAAAAAGCAGTCTTTTTAAATGAAAAGTACACATTTTTTTCTCGTCAGTCAAGAGTGATTTTGATGTAACATTGAGGTGCTAGATTGAAAAAAAAAGAAGATAGATGTAATTATCTCCTCACGATGACCCTCCCAACAGGTTGTTTTCTGTAGCTTGTCTTCAGGCCTTAGGCAGGCACTGATAGCACATAATTTCTAATGTTACACATGTACAACAGGATTGCTGTTTCTGCTTTTGTAAATCAAACTGATTGCATGTCCATGGTTCAACTGGAAAGGTGATAGTTCTCCTCTGGACAAACAATAAATTCATGGTTACTCTTCAATTAAGAATAATTTATGCAGCAATGTTGATCTCCTTGTGTTATCTTTTTTTCCAGAAATTCAATGAATACCTTGATGAACTCACAGAACATTATGACATACCCAAAGTCAGCTGGACAAAGTGATTGTCACCTATCCCTTGCACCTTTATACAGTCTTACTGTCTGGAGCATCTTGTTTTAACATGACATAATGTTTGTTACATGTATATAAAGATTGTATTTTGTGGTTTCGTGGCATGAAACCAATCGAAAAAATGTAAAAAATGTACTATATATTTTGTTTTTACTTTGTTTTATTTGGTAACTAGTAACTACACTGTACTTCCTTTAATTTGCCTTTTTTACAATGGTTAACTGCATACAGTTAGATTACTCATAAGGCATTGAAACCAAAGAAAGATTCCACCAGTAAATCTTTTCCTGGACAAAACAAGTGAGCAAAGCAGGGAGGAGTCTGATGTGGAAGGTTCACCACTCACTTGTGTGCTCCCAAACTTAAGCCTGCTCGCAGGCTAGGTGGAGGGTGCAAAATTCAAATGTGGTACAATTTGCAAAATGTACATAAATAACAAAAATATTGAAAATTAATTAATAAATCTTGTAACAGATCACATTTATTATTTAGTGAACTGGTCAATGCTTGTGACTGCACTTGGTAGTTATTAATCCTTTAAAAGCTGTCATGTCAACATATAAATTCTCCCTTCTGGGATCTCTAAGTTCTTACATACACAGCTAGAAGAATATCGCTGTGACAATAATTATACAATGGTGAGCTAAGCTGCCTCATCTGATCACTTAATACAGGCAACAGGACACTGCTAGCAAAACTGGTTCACTAAATTAATAGACTACTAACCGATTATAACAGATCGTATATATTTTTATTCCTTATTTGCACTATTACTAAATGCCCAGTAAGAAAAACTCCTGCTAAATTTATATTTGCCATAACTTGATAGCAAAACAGAACTGGCGAAAGCTACTGATATAATGATAGTGCGAGGGAAGACAATTTTGATAATCCAAATTATCAAGAGATCAATGAAAATGTGAAGTTTTACTCCAAACATATTAGGAAGCTTATTAAACCACAACAGTAATGGAGACAAGAACATTGCTAAACCCAAACATTTATGAGTAGTTCAATAGCAATGCACTTTTTAAAAATCAATGTACATTTGCAGCTGTCCTCTGCAAATCAGCAGGTATGTAAAATGGTCCAAGCCTGTGTATTTTGGAGAATGTGAACCACATCTGCCAATTTTTGGAATCTCTTGATGACATTGAATTCTACCACAGGGTCAGGGGTTTCATTACTGTTTACAGCACGAGGACAACTGGTGTTTACAGGCGGATAAAACCTTTTGAACTTTTAAAACTTCTTTATAACAAAACCCTTCCCCTAGATGGTCAAACCAGGAGGGCAAAATCATCCTCACAGTCGATCAATTTGTCCAGTGCCCTGTCCTTAAAAAAATAAATAAACTGAAAGAAAAACTAGATAAACTGAAAGGATCTACCAGGTAACTGCAAGATTCTAAACTTATTACAAATTATGTTTCCGATTACCACTGATCTGGTCTTACCATCATCATTGCTAATTAGTTATGCCTGACTTTGCGAATAGTCAACTAGACCAATGCACCAATAATGTAAATTTTTTTTTTTTTCTTGTAAAAAATAGGATCCTCTTAAAAGCCCGGCTGTTTCACAGCTAGCTCTTCAAGTGCATCATTCATAGAAATCTCAACTCTTGCTTCACTTCCAAAATTCTTCAGCCCAGACAGAAATCCCTTTGGGGGCTCACAGCGTTCAAATTTAACATCTTTGCCAAATCTGTCACGACATAGAGCTTTCATATCCGAGCAAATACCATCAGCTAATCCGATAGAGACGGCATCTCCACCAGTAAAATAATCACCAGTGAACACTGTCTTGTGAGTCGCATCAAGGGTCGGTCTTCTTTCTTTCACCATGTTTATGAAGTTGAGGTGGATTTGGTTCAGTATGTTCTGCAGAAAATCCACGTCCTGTTGCTTCTGAGGTTTGAAGGGGTCATTGCGGAACTTATTTTCTCCTGCGGTGACGAGTCGCCATTCCAGACCTAAGTATATGTACATGTAATAATGATTGTTAAGTATTTCAGAGCATAAGTCTGTGTTACTAATTACATGTACATCTAGACCAAGAAGTCTCATAGGCACCTGGGTTTGTCCGGTTAAGCTACTAGGAGTTGCTTAGGCTAAAGGGCTAATAACCCCATCAAAGGCTTACGACCCCAGCACTGCCTTGTGGGTACCAATGTAAACACCTGCGTGGGGAAGGGGAGTAAAGTAAGTATTGGTGCTGAGGTAAACAATTAGTTTTGTTTTTCCAAGAAACTCTGCTTTGCAAGAAAAAGGGGAGGGGAACATTGAGATTCAAGGGAAAACATAACTAACCGTTTCCAAAGGGTTTTGTTATGTACAGGGTTCATACAGGTCCTGGAAAACCTGGAAAGTTCTGGAATTTTGTTGCAGCATTTTCCAGGACTGGAAAGTCCTGGATAAAGGCTACTGGTCCTGGAAAGTTCTGGAAACCTGTTAAACTCCAGTAAAAAATATGAAATGAATGGCAGACAGTAAGGAGAATTAACATTGAGATCTTGGGAGTGAAAGGGTTAAGGTGAATTTTAGAGTCCTGTAAAAATCAATCTGAGTCCCAGAAAAGTCTTGGAAAAGTCCTGGAAATTTGTTTCTAAGAAAGGGTACGAACCCTGTATGTATAGCTAGAGATTAATAGTGTTTAATATGGCTAGATCTACCCCAAAGTCCAAGTAGCCTCTGGTTAGTGGGAGAGTGGGTGACAATGCAAGCAATTTCCACGTAACCATAAATTGACCAACAGAGAGCATGTGTTCAATTGAACTTATCTCTTGCTAAATAACAATGTGCAGTTCCAGAAAATATCCATACTACCCCAACAGAAGGGATTGGAAGTTCCTGGGAGGTGGGTGTTCTCTTAGCCGCTTATGGAGACATTCTTTGGGCTCATCATGCAATCTTCCTCTGGGGAAAGATTGCATGACAAGCCCAAAGAACGTCTATGTAGGAGGCTAGTGTTCTCTAAGATCAAAATATTTGAAGAAATGTATCAAGCTTAATTGGAATTTCCAGTGGGGTGGGAGGGTCTTGGAAAAATCCCTTCCATAGAGGAGGTATGGGTATTTTCTGGAACTACACAATAAAATAATAGTAATAATGATAATGATGATAAATAAATAAATAAATAAATAAATAAAAATTCTCTTTAATTGGCAACTGCTGGCAAAGGGAAGGAGGCATGGGGGAAGAACAAAGGGTGGAGGCTGTTCTTTTTTTATTCCTCACCACAAGAGGGACGGAGAGGCAGCACAACTTTTCTTTGCAGAAATATGGGAGAGCTCTAAAATTGAAAAGAGTAGGAAGGAGGAATTGAGACTGGATTGATGTACCTACCCAATTTCTTAATTGTTTCCTCCATGCCAAACGTTCCATACAGAGCACCAATGTTGCCCACTACGCTGTTTGGATCCACAAATATCTCATCTCCTGCCAGTGCAAGCCAGTATCCCCCGGAAGCCGCCACGTCTTCAGCAAAAGATAGCACAGGAACACCGTTCTCCTTCGACAAAGTTCGAATTCGGTGAAAAATTAAGCTAGACTGCACTGGAGACCCACCTCGGCTGTTGATCTCTAGGCACACAGCTTTGGGCTTGATTTTTTTTATGTCAAAAGCCTGCTCGATGTGCTTTTCAACTTTTAGAAAGTTGAAACCTCTCCCACCGGGTCGAGTTTCAGGAGTGATCATACCTTGCAATCGAACGACTCGAACGACGTTTTTGGCGGTCCATGGGAAAGAGCTTCGAAGCCTGTTCATGGTTGATACGATTTTGTCTACCTCTGGACGAATGATAACGAAATAATTACGAGAAGTTGCACCAAGTGGTATGTGCACCGGCAGGTCTTTTTTGCGGGGTGCAGGTTGGAGATGACAGGTTGAAATTTAATTATAACTGGAAAACCGCTGGCACTAAAATAATTAATAACCTTGATACTCGTCAGGGGTTCTTACATACAGTAGTTCGACCCTTTCACATAGTGAAAATACGATCGATCCGCCATAAGTACTTATCGATCGACACGCTGAGACCAGTGAAATCTCTTCAAAGCCATCTGAATGGCCGCTCCACAGCGGCAGGTTTCTTTTACAGGTCACAGGTCACAGGTCACAGGTCACAGGTCACAGGTCACAGGTCACAGGTCACAATCAAAACACTCAGTAAATTTCGCGATGTAACAATTACTGAGATACCCGAGAGGTTTATCGATGTTTCCATGTAACAAACCCTAACTAAAAATGTTTTACTCTATAATTTTAATGAAAAAATTTCTAGGGGTGGTATATGTACGAAATGGGTTGAAATATAGCTTTCAAACATGTAGTGTTAATATATTTTATCGTAGTAAGATAATTCATTATGATAGCAAATTGAACTGTTTTATTTCTATATATTTTTTAAATCTTTACAACGAGTATGTACTAAACAGAAACAAGAGGGTCCCCTATACCTACTCTGAAAACAATTTCACGCATAAGTAATCGGCCTTTTCACGCATCGCAAAAAATTCGAAAGCAGCTTCACGTTAACAGAAAAAATCACTTTTCACGTAAAAATGCAAAGGCTAAATCATGTGTTACAAAAAAATACAAATTCTATTCACGTTTCGCAAAACATACAGAACCCTCCATTTTCATGCATCGAAATGCCGTGTGCGTGTATGACACATCGTGACAGACTAGATTCTAGGTCCTCCTGGTTCACTGTCGCTGTGGTTAGTTCTCAGTCGCGTGGAATGGACAGGTTTTAAATCTAGTTTGGTGTAGTTTACGAGCTTTAATGACGCTAAAACCTCCAAAAAAAGTGAACAATTATTCCCGCAAAAGTCGTTGGTTCACAAATCACGCGTAAGTAAATGCATAATTCACGGATCAGTGTAAGCCTCTTTCGTTTTCATATTATATTGAAAGGCTAAAAACAATTTATGTTTTCAACAGAAATAATTCTTGGCTTTCTTTGGATTTTTTTTTTATTGCAGTGCAACAACTGATTTCCCCTACGCGCTTTTTTTTCAAGAAAGAGCTCTTATAGTTGCACTAGGGACGCACTTGTATGCATCTGTTTTATGACGTTTTGGCATATTTTTTTTGGTGACCTGTGACCTGTGACCTGTGACCCGTGACCTGTGACCTGTGACCTGTGACCCGTGACCTGTGAAAGAAACCTGCCGGCTCCACAGATGTGTCCATCGATTACAGAATTGGCTCGGCCAACAAGAACTGTAAGCTTAACAACAGAAGATTGCCATCACAAATGAAGCAAATAAATGAAGAAATGAAATAATATAAGATTTTAACCGTCGGAATATACTAGCACATGCTCAGACTGTGTGCTTTCATTTTGGTACTCACAGGGAAGAAACCAAATTCAGCAGATGTTTCAGATGATATTTCAGATGTTTCTTCGAAAACAATAATTCATTGCACGCTTAAAATCATAGGAATATACTCTCCGCCCATCGCTTCGGCGGGTTTGGCACTTGGGTGGAAGCCACCTTTCTGAGCGATTGTAAACGGCATCATGTAACAGTCACGGTAAGTCTACCACCTGTACGTTTCTTTTAAATGCTAGCGGTTTTCCAGTTATAATTAAATTTCAACCTGCACCCTGCACCCTGCACCCTGCAAAAAAACCCTGCCGTGCTCGATTTGCTTTCCAACCTTTCGCAAGTTGAAACCTCTTCCACCTGGTCGAGATTGTGCATTGATCTGACCTTGAAATCGAACGATTCGAAGAACGTTTTTAATTTGGCAGTCTATGGCAAATAGCCTCGAATTCTGTTCATAGTTGAGGAGGTCGTGCTCCGCTGGAAACAGGTCAGATCCAGCACGTTAAATGACCCGAAGTTTGTTCAAATATATCCCGCTGACCAACGTTAGTCAGCGTTTCCATTGATCGTTTAGACGCAAGATTACAGTGATCAGAGCTTCTATATACAATGTATACTATGTAGTGTAGTTTCCTCTATGGATTATCAAATCTTGTCAATAAGATATTCTGTTACCAATGGATATGGAGGGTAAATTGAACGATTTACCGGAAACTAAAAACGACGTTGGCACAATTGAAGCTTCCACAAAGAAGCCTTCCAAAACTCAGCTGGTCGAATATGACAGCGATTCGAATTCTCCGCGATCTACACAGCCGGAATCGCACACGAGAAGTATTTCTCAGGAGTTAGTGGAACTTAGCAGTGATGACGATGTGCAAATCATCGACGTTAAAGGACAGAAAGACACTGAAACGCTGGAAAAAGGCCACGAGCAACACACGGGAAGATCAAGTCCAAAAGATCTGACGTGTTCGGTTTGCCTCAGTGAATATGACAACAAAGCGTTTTTGGACAAGTGCTTCCGTATCCTTTTATTTAAGAACGTTTAAAGAAGGTTTTAAACTCAAGGAATGCATGTAGGTGTCGAGTCTTCCTTTGAAATCAATGTTCTTACGTAATATGTTTTTACCACCCCTCCCTGATACGGTGTTAACACTACCATCACCGCCCCCTCCTCTCTATGGCCTGGGTGGAAAAAAAGAAAAACAGAGATCTGCATACTGGCTAACCCAGAGCTCCTAAGCCTATACGACTAAGGAAATGAAGGTCGGTTAGCCCCCAACCTAAAGTTGATTAGCCCCAAGATGAGTCAATAACCTCTCACCCTCCCTCCCTCCCTCCCCCCTGAAGGAACTCCTTTTCCTTTTAAAACTCAGTAAATGGGGCATGTTTAAAACACAAAAATGGCACTACAAGTAAGGGACAATGTGGGAAACGGGTGTTTGTAAGGGTAACACTTACCATTACTGTGAGCTAACCATTGTCAAGTCAGTGATATTCAGGCTAACCAGAGCACTATGTAAGTTAACTGCAGTCCCATTTAGCCATTTTGCCATTTCATGTTTTGAACAAGCCCCAGTAAATATGTCTACTGCTGAGCATGTTTGTTGATAGAGGAATAGGTTCCTTATCACTGAGTGTTTTGCACTTCGTTGAGAGTTTTGTTTATTTTTAGACATTATGTTTGTTTTCTTAGTGATAAAACCGAACACGCGAGATTCCCGCCATTTTTGCTTTAGTAGCCAATCGGATTATGGCTCTCGTTCGTGGATTGGTACGAGTAGGATATCAAGAGATCAGTAGAAAGTAATCCTTTTATCGAAAACAGTGTGCTTGTGCTCTTTGTACAAAAATAGGAAAATAACGCGTCTTAAACGGGATTACGCCTTACAGAATTGTGAGTATATTGACAATATGGTGGAGAATGTTTTTTGCTGTTTCGTTTTTAGGTTAGATCCGATTTTTTAGAATTGCTATAGTCAACCCACATGTATGCCTTTGCTTTCAGTTGACTAGCTAGCTTGTGCTGATTAAACTAGTTCAAAACAACTGGTAGATCCCGTGGACTTTATTTTCCTGGTGTGTCTTCAATTCGATTAGTACCCTGATCCGTGGTGCGAAACACTGAGTGCTCGTGATAGAATAACGAGATTTTGATTGTTGTTTGACAAGAATGCAAAACAACAACTTGTATGCTATAGAGGTTTTGCACGGCAGCCATGTTGATGGCAGGAACAATAGATTCTTTTTCCTATGGGAAAAAAAGTTTACTTTCTAATGCAGAACATTCTCATTGTTCCTGCCATACAACATGGCTGCTGTGCAAAACCTCTACACAGTTTACTTCTCAGCCTTGTTGTCAAGTTTACCCACCAATAATTTACATGTACCTCTACTCATTGTAATGGAGTCTATTGTCAGCACATATTTTACCTTAACTGCTTGTTTTCAGATGCTTTTTGTTACTTTTGTATATTACAATGGTCTGAGATAGTGAGGACATGCCCTTTGTGCAAATCAAGCTTTTCTTCCATTATTCACAGTGTCAAATCTATGGAAAATTACCAACAGGTACATGATGATGTAGATTTGACTTAAATATACTCAAAAATGCTTTGGAAAACAGTTGTTTGACTGTGTAGGTTATGAACATGTACCATTTATCACAAGGAACTAGTCAGAATGGCTGTTGTAATAACTGGTAAAGGTTTACCAGAATTTTAAAAAAAGATGGCACTTACCGTTTTACAATTTCCAGTTTCCTGTTATTCTTTCCCCCTTGATGATAGGCTGGAAACTTAAGAAATAAACCAATGGAAATGAATTTCTGATGTTCCATTCTAAACAATTCTGTAGCGTCTAAGTATATTTTCTGTGCACAAATAGACCTTTTTACAGTTGTCTGCTCAGTGACCAGGCCTTTGAATGGCAGTTATGCTGGAGGTGACCTATTTTTGATATACAGACCTTACTGTGTTTGTTGTGTAAATCAAGTTGTTCTAATGCCAACTAGTTTCCATTTATTTAAATGAGAAAAGCAGAGAGGTTTGTATCAAATCAAGGTCCCCTCCAGCCTTGCTTGCATTCATAGGGAGGGTCACTGAGCACACAACTGTAAAAACGTAGCCTATTATCTCAGTCTCCACTTGGTTTTCCACCAAGTGATCATGATGTCTGATAGTTTTTGGTTGTTTTATTTTGCTCACAGCATTACCTTTCAAAGCCTGACGTCCATGCACCAATGATCCAACAACAATCTCAAAGTGATGGAAGGCGTTTCCGCTACAGAACAACATTAGCAGAGGGTAACAGACAGCGGCAGCAAAGACAAAGTCAAGGACAACAGGTGGATGAAACAGATCCTTGGGAACAGCGAGCAAGACGACGACAGGCTCACATTGCAGCGCAGAGGGATAGAAAGGCAATAGGCCGTGAAAGAAGAAGGTACAGTTATACAATTTACAGCTATTTCAGTCTGGTGATTAAAATGTAAAAAATTGGTGGCATTTTCAGACAGTATCTTGAAGCTGCTGATTTGCCAAATAAATGGAAAATGGAATGAGGACTATTTTACAAAAAAGGATTACTGAACTAATTAACAAAATCTTATACATATGTGTGGTATTTGACACAGAACCATCTACTGTAATAACTTATGGGTACAAGGAGTAACTCAGGAAGGTCGAGCACGCCAGCGGGAAATCTGTAAGTTACAGTGTACAAAGAAAAAATTACCTCTCATACATGCAATGTTATAAAGCCTTCATTGTTTTATTTATTTAATTTTTTAATGCACTTCTCAACACCATGCGAACTCTGTTCAATTAAAAGCGTTTTGCTTAGCTGCTATCAATCATCTTAATGGACCTCTAAGGAAACAAATTGAAGATGCTAGTGGAAAACCCTCCTAAGTGACTATTTAGGTCAAAAAAATTTTTTCGTCAACAGTGCCCGTTTTTTTGCATATGGCTTTCAATTTACTTACCTAACAATGCCTTGCTGTTTTTTTTTGCCAGTTTGCTTTTCGTTTTCGAGAAAATCGAAGCCAAAATATCCAAGAGTCGTTGAATGGTGTGCAATTTCACAGGTTTAAAAGGTCACATCTCTGGGCTTTGATTGGTAGATTTTGATCCATTTTGTTTGTTTCTTTTTTCAAGGTTCCTGAATAATGTTTTCGAGAACACAGTTTGTTGCTTGCATAGCGTCTACAGCTGAAATATATTGTTTTGAACATTAATTGCTTGAGTTTATACAGTATTTAGTTTTCAATCCTGTTGTTGTTTCTACTTGAATCTCATCCGTAATTGATAGAACTCTCCACACTAATTGCCAAGTTTCATTGAAATAGGCCTTTCACAGCAGTTGGTCTCATGAGTGATAAGTTCTAAATGTTTAACCACAGCTAATATGAGTTTCAGAAATGGAAGGAGCATGTTTTAAATAGCCAGAACACCAATTTTCAGACCAATGCCATGTAATGTTGAGATTTATTAATGATTTGAATGTTGCAAAAATAAAGTTTCATACATGGAAGTGAGGATGCTTGCCCTCCAGAAGCCTTTTCCGTTATTAATCACTACAAAAGGGAGCCGCTGACATATAGCTATTGAAGATAGCAAGAGGGAAAAAATATTAGAAAGAATGGAAAATCCTAGGCTTTTAAACCAAAAGACAAAATAAGATCTTATGACAGTTTTAACACTTACAAAATTACAAGAATTTGTGTGGAAAACCACTGGAGTCTAACTGGAGGGCAAATTGTCTTCTTCCGATACAAATCCTTCTTCTTGTTATTTCTAACAACCAATCATAAAAAATTCCCTCTGAAATGATATAAACCTGAAAATTTGCATGTAAGCTTATTGTGTGATTGTTCTTTCCATTTCTGAGAACTTTATGCATTGCTAATGACTAAATCTGTGTTCTTGAAAAGCACATCATGTGACCAACTGTTTGCAATAGGTCTATAATATTTTTTACTATTATATGGCTATCTCCATGAGCAGGCAAGATGAATCAAATCCTGCACTGTGATTGGCTACCCAAGGGGGCAAGATGGAGCTATCTTGCCCGCTCGGGACTACCCGCCGTGTCCTGCAAGAAAAATTTCCCTGAAAGCCATATAATAAGTCCTTTATTGACCAAGCTTGTTCGGTCAAGATGGCTGGATATTGGCCTCGTTCTTTTTTTGCGAGTTTATGGACCTCGACGGAGTCTCGGTCCATAAACTCGCAAAAAAAGAACGAGGCCAATATCCAGCCATCTTGACCTTACACTTGGTCAATAACCCATACTTATTCTCTCCTCATTAAATATTAGTGAATGATATTTTCAATCTGTTTCTTAGCTCCAGAATTTTTCCGCACCAACCCTGCATGCTCTCATCGGCTGATCCCATGGCTTACCAGAGATTTAAGGGTCTTGCTGAATGATTTCGAGAGTCATGTTGATTTTGTTCTTCAGATCATTTTGTCACTCATCACCAAGTATGTATTATCTGAATAGACCATTTTACAGTTGTCTGCTCAGTGACCTGGCCTTTGGATGGCAGCGAGGCTGGAGTTGACCTTGTTTTGATACAGACCTCAATGCTATTGTCATGTAAATGCACCTAGTTAGCATCAGAACAACTTGTTTTACACAACAAAAGCAGCAAGGTCTGTATCAAAACAAGGTCAACTCCTGTCTCGCTGCCATCCAAAGGCCAGGTCACTGAGCAGGCAACTGTAAAATAGTCTATTTAGTTCTTGTAGAATTGTTACTTATCAGAGATATGTCCAGAAATTATGCATGCAGTAATGAAAATGACAGATTTGATGAAATTTTGTAATCTGGCTGGTGAAAAGTCTGTGAAATCGCCAAATCTGCCAACATGTTAGGACCACCCCTTAAAAGATAGTTTACAAAATTCTGGCTGGAGATAAGACGCCAAAATAATCAATTTCACCAAGCTGATTTCGCTTCAAATGACAAATTTGACTAAAAGTCACCAAATTCGTCAAATCTATGAACAATCACCCCTGAAGTTTGATGAAATTTTGTCAAATCTGCCAATTTTGTTACTGCATATGTGGTTCTGAACGTAAGTAAAGTGACGTGTGTTTGTCTACCTTTAATTTGTATAAGTTATTGTGACAATTTCCAATACTTAATGAAAAGATATAGAGGAAATTATATGGCCGTGCGGAGATAGGAAGTTTCTCTTTGAGTGTTGAAAAATATTTCATGCACATTTCATGTGTTTTTTATCACAACGAAGGTAATAGGACATTTTATTCATTTGTGCAAAGGACCCTTCTAAAGTATACATCTTTGCCAAGTATACAAGATATCCATACACCGTCAGTGCCATCATCGTGATTTCCTTTGTTTAAACTTGAGGAATCATTATTGTATGAAAGTTATTTCCAACATAATGCAGTCAGAGTGAAGTAAACTTCTTCATCTTTTTTCACCCAGGGTTGAGCTCAGTTCTGACGAGTTTCACCTTCAACTTCAGCCCTTCTTGTTTGACAAAACAGAACATTTCATTCACGAGTTCACAAGCTTTGCTCGGTCTCCATTTGACATGACTGCTTATGATGAGCGTGCGCAGTACAACAGGCCCAATGAGTCACGTGATCAAGTGAGAGACACGCCGACTGTGTTTCACAGTCAAACTTCAGGTGTGTACCACGTGAAATAATTATTAGTTTCTAATATAATCTTTTGCGGGTAGATAGGTTGCTGTTTAGCATTGAATAGCGGAAGGGGGCGGGACGGAGGGGGTGGGGAGAGAGAAAGAGCGATCAAAACTCTTTGCCTTCCCAGCACTTTTGTCTTAAATTGTGGAATGATGTGAGCCAGGGGGTGTAATCTGTAAATCCTTAGGTAGGGTTGTGCCACTTTGCAATCCTATTCTAGACTAGGCACCAAAAACCTCATACCCTATACCAGACTAGCTATTTTCCTTGCAGAAACTTTATCACTGTTGTATTCTAAGATACGATATCTAAACCAATATCTTACGAAGTCACCTCCGAGTTTCAGTTATTTCTTTGATAGATCCCCTCCACTTTTCCGGTAAATTGTACCCTATTCTAGACCAAAACTGTCTATCCTAGGCTACACTACCTGAAAACCATACCCTTCACAACAGCACATACCCATGTAGTTTATACACGGGAGTACCCCCCGGCCATCTGATTTGGAACGACCTGACCGGATACCTTTACGGCGAGAGTAATCATCACCATTATCTTTTCATCTACCTGTCCTTTTGATCAGGTCTCTTCAGGTTACATTCGTTTGCAGCATTGTTTATTATACTTGACAGTACATGGAGTAACTTTAAGCGACGATAACTGTTTTAAAATTTGATTTTCCGTTTTAAAGGTTGGCAAACTCCCGTTCCAGGCCCCTCTGGAGAATCGATATTGGAAGTGTTGGAAACAGACTGGAGCAGAGATTCGCCAGTGCTACAAAGAGAAAGCACGAGCTGGTCTCCTAGCTCGTCCCCAGGCACATCCGGGCTGAATGGACAACTCAGTTTAGCCGAGATTGTGACCATATCCTCGGCTAGCTCACACACTGTGTGGACAAACGCTGAACGACCGGGAATTGACGAACCCGCAAACGGAGCTGCTCATTCTACAGGATCAAGAAACAGAACCAGGTCTAAAAGTGAATCTGTTACTGAAGAAACGCAAGAGAAATCGAGACATCATTACCATCGACATTCACACAAACATAAACATAAGCACAAACACAAGCCTAAGCAGAAAGATTCTAAGAGACACAAGACGGAACGAAGTATCAGCGAACAATCTCAAGTGACAGAGAGCTTGGACAATGGCTTAGACCATTCTGGGTCAAAAGATGAATCGTCTGTATCTGGCACACCCCCAGTAGAAGTTATTGTTGTTAGCAGTGATAGTAACACTTCTCCTTCTGCGTCCAGACTGCACAATCGAGCTTCGCCCATCGATCTAACAGTGCTGCGACGAAAGACTGAAAGGTCTGTGTCACGATCTCGCTCTCGGTCTAAATCTGTTGCTAAAGGAAAGAGAATCTTACACGATGAATCTCGCTCCGGCCATGCTGAATCACGCTTCTCGCGAGATCGCTCACGTTCAACTGGAGAACGAACAAGAAAAGGCAGCCATCGATCACGTTCACGTTCACCTTCACGCTTAAAAGAAAGACATCGCTCCAAGGGGAAAAGACGATTAGAAATTGATGATCACGATATGTCAAAATCTGAATTGCTTTCTTCAAAAAAGCAAAGCTTAAAGAAGGAAAAGCACCATCGCGAAAAGAAACGGTCTCGATCCTGTTCTTCTGGTCGATCACGCTCTCAGTCCAAGGCCAAGTCCGCTTCAAAGACTCGGTCGGAGAAATTCGACAAAAGGACGGTAGAGTATTCGCGTTCTCGCACAACGTCAGACTCGTCGAAGAGGAATAAAGCACCTTCGTCCTCACGATCACGAAGATCACTGTCACGAAGGTCACGGTCACGAAGTTCACGCTCACCGAATTCACGATCACGAAACTCACGGTCTCGTTCTCGCTCGCGATCTAAACGTTTCTCGCGTTCGCACTCGTCACGTTCACCACGGAGTCATGTTGATTCTTCACGCGGTTCACGTTCCCACAAATCAAGCCAATCGAGGGATCATTCAGACTACAACCCAAAGAAGTTGAGTTCTGACAGCGACGAAGATATCAAGAAAGAAATCGATGATCTGGAGTACCGTATCACTACTGATAAGAAACGATTGCTGAAGCTGCTTATTAAGCAAGAAAGGGAGAAGGCAGTTGATGTGACAGAACTTGACGACGAGGCGGACGAGGCGGGGAGTTGGTGACGAATGTCAGAGCTAGTCCAGTTTAGTTTCCAGACTTCTCTCTGTTTTTTTTTTTTTTTTCGCATAGTCAACAGAACTGAAAGTCATTGGAAAGAAGAGATAAGACAACAAATTTAAGTGGACCTGAGAATATGGGACAGTTCTGAAAGAAGACAATCTCCTTGTAAACAATCTCTTTGTACAAAGATGGACAAATAAATAAGAACAAGAGCTCCACCTTAGGGAGCCCACAAACTATTTGCTTGTTACCACCCTAGTCGCTAATAGGCCACTTTCGATGTATTGATACTCAACTTAATAGCGAGGCCAAGAGACACAAACGAGAAATACACATGCTCCTCTAGGCCTTATTCCCAAGCTGAATTTTAATATATCGAAAACAGTGTATTCCTTACACAACTCTCTGGCTCCCTCGCCCCCTTTCTTTCTTTCTCGCTCCCTCGTTTTCTTTTCGCCTTTCTTTCTCGCTCCCTCGCCCCTTCGCGCCCTAGCTCCCACTCTCCTTCGCTCCCTGCAACTGGCGTGTCTGGCGCTAAGCTGTAACTTGTATGTAACTTGTCGTACTTTTCTGGTTCATTTTGGCGCGTATCACGCAAGTCTGGTGAAGGCACGGTTGTTATTTTGGCGAAAGGCGGTCGAGCGACTAGTCCTATTAGAGTATTTACCATATGCAAATTCGGCCAAGAATCTGGCCGTACGACGTCCGCTTGAGACTTGATATTTCGGGATATCTACGGAGTAAACACGGCTTTTGATTGGCTGATTGTGTTTTCGGGTACCGTAACACGAACGAGAAAGCTGGAATGGTCGATCAAGCGACCATGAATTATAAACAATTACTGGATGAGGTTTTTGTGATATCCAGAAAAATCAAGGTCGAAGTAGGGGTTATCAGCCGAAGCTGAAGGCTGAGGTTGATAACCCTTACCGAGACCTTGATTATTCTGGATGTCACAAAAACCGAATCTAATAACTGTTTTATTACAAATTGAAGGGAAAAAAATGGAAGTCATGTTTTTGCTTCCCCACTGACTACAAGCAACACAAAGCGCGCGAACTTGACATGATTACCCTTAGAAATCATGCACCGCGGTCATACATGACATGACTACTCGTGACCTTGAGTGTCCTTGACATGATTATTGTATAATCTGCAGCTAGATGACGTCACAGGCACTGATTTCGAAAATTCACTATACGCTTTCGGCCCATCAGAAAAGAGATAGTAAGTTAAATGTATAATAATAAGACTTAAAACACTCGTATTAAGCCACTTGTTCCCGTATCTACGATATTGGACTCTCAAACCATGCTATACTGCTTCATTGATTACAAATTTCCACTCCATTAGTCCTCTTCATAGACGTCACATGATTATCTGGATGACTGATTCTCACCTCAACTGATTCGTTATTGAACATCGAGCTGGTTTCAAATTTGACGCGATGAACATGGCAAGAGAATACTCCGCCGTCTCTAACTTGGAAGTTCGCGGCTTTTTTGTGAGCCGAGTGAAAATTGCCCTGACGATCTTTGTGATTTTATTGCTGTTAATTATTCTAGTCACGCTAGGTGTGTTGCTGGCTCACGAGAAAGGAAAAGACAAGAGCGGTCAAACCAGAGATGAGGCGAGAGTTGGCGGTAAGCGAACGTTCGGTATATGACTTTTGCAGACCGCAGATGACATTTAGGCCAAAATAGAGCACAGGTTAGCCTGAATATAGACCTCTCCGGATAGCTTGAATAGCGCTCAGGAGCCTGTTTGCGGTTAGCTCTTGAAAAGTAGAAATGCCAGTTCTTAATATACGCGATTACTAGCCGAAAAGTCTGCAGTCTGCAAATACAGAACTAAATACCGTGCACCCGCGAACGCATATATTGATAAAATAATGGACAAGCAGTGTTGGCATTGATCAGTTGGAAAGCTTTTACAAGCTCGGTGGGATGAGTGATCTATTTTTATCAGTGCCTTTATCAACACTGATGCATATAACGTGGTGTACCCTCCAAATACGTCCCGTTAGAAGTTTTATTAAGGAGTGCATATTTGCCCTTTTAAGACCTATTAGTGTCTAAATGACATTCCGAAAGGGCCATCTTCGCACGGTAAAGAAAGAAAGGGAACACACCTTGTGTGTAACCTTTAGTGTGTGCGGGCTATGAAATAATTATGAAATCCCTAAGCTGGTTTGTTCAATACAGAATTATGGGACTATAAGGAAAACAATGCTCAAAAGGAAACCGACAAATGAGTCACATTAATAATGCTTGTACATGTCACGCAAGCTGTAGATGTTGCGCGAAAACGGCATTCTTGCGTTCACTACACAACCCAACACACTCAAAGGTTGAGGTATGGGCACGTTGGTCAGCCAGGCCCAAGAAATGTTTTAATTGAGATAATAAGCTTACAACAAAGTGGATAAGAGATACATCAAGTAACGTCCTACATGCGCCAAAGCCGGACATGTAAACCACAAAAACCTCTTATTTGGAGAAATAGCTGGTTTTCAGTGTCACGCAATTCAAAATAGATCAAAATAAAAATCAAAACCGGTCAATAGATAAAGTCCAGAATCTGGAAAATGAAAGAAGGTAAATACGCAAAGACTCTCGCCAAAACTCTGGTCACAGCAATTTATCTTATGCGAGATATGCAGAGAAATTTTTTACCCAAATTTATAGAGATTTGTATGGAGACGCCATGCTGGTGCCCATTTGTATGGGCACCAACATGGCGGCCGGAAACCAGCAGAAACATCTGTCACTGAGTTTTGCTACAAAAGCGTGAATTTATCCCTCGAGGAAATCTAAAACATTAAAATAATACTTTTTCTAAGACATGAACTGTTCAGATAGTGAAGTTCCCCGAAATAAGTCACTTTTTTAACCATAATGACTGCTCTCTAGGCAGTCATGTAAATGCCGCGTCACGCAAAAGCTTAGAAATTCAAGCGTAGTGTACCACAAAACCAAGAACCCATTCGGAGCGAAAATTTGTATGAATATTAGTTTTCAGCTGCTCTTATACATCATTTAAGTTAAATCCAGGAAGATCAATAGTTTTGTAGTTCGAATTTTAGTGACGTCATGTGAAAACCAACAATAGGGACCGTGTACCCCCAACCAAATGGAGTGGCACCACCTTTGGGTTTTTAAAGTTGATATATTAACAAAAGAATGAACGATAAAACAGATAACGTTATTTACACAATAAAAATAAAACTTATGCGAAAGTGCTAGTGGCAAGGCTGACCGTAGAATGTCACAAGTTTCTCAACCGTCTCTTTTTACAAACGTACTAACTATGAGCCTTCGCGTACTACGCTAGCACCCAGTTCTCTGTTCCGTGTCTGCAAAATATTAATTTATGTCAATACCGATGATCACAAATTACATAAAGCAAAAAAGCGCGGTGGGGGGACGAAAGAACGCCTGTGGGCATTTTTAACAAAACTTTTTTCCACTTTGATCGGTTTCTGAATACTTTTCTTTAGAGGAAGAGCTTTCCTTGACACCAATGTCCTGTGATGTAGTGGTGGTTGGAGGAGGTATTTCAGGTATGTATATGGCAGAGACACTCGTGCGAAAGAAGAAAGAAGACGACGTGTGTTTGTTTGAAAAAGACTCCAGATTTGGAGGAAGGAACTATGACCACAGATTTAGCCAAGCACCAAACATCAGCATCAGTAAGACATTGTTATTTACTACAAAAATTTCTCTTTTCAGACACAGATCACTATTAACAAAATGTGAAAAAGTTGTTCGCGTTCAGTCTGGACATGAGCTACAAGAGAAGAAGAAGAATGCTATAAACATATAGTGCGCTCGACTCTGGATCTAGCGGTCTGGGTTCGAGCCCTGGTCGGGGACATGTGTCGCATGTGTTCTTGGGCAAGACACTTTACTCTCACAGTGCCTCTCTCTCCACCCATGCAGGTGTATAAATGGGTACCGGCGAATTTAATGCTGGGAGAGTAACCCTGCGATGGACTAGCATCCCATCCAAGCAGGGGGGGGGGGGGGGGAGGAGAAATATTCCTAGTCGCTTTATGCTACAGAAACCGCGATAAGCTCCGGCCTGATGAGCCACTTGGCCCGTATGCAGACTTTTGGTACAATAATTAGTCAGATGGGATCAGATGGCAAGGTGATACCAATAAAAGTTGAAAAATCAACATCAATTTTTACCGTTGAGGCGAGTGTAAACAACTTTAGATGATGATGACATATCAAATGACTGAAGGGCAAATCCACGAGAAATGGCTTTGACTTCGAAATAACCGAGTTCAAACTATTGGGTCCAGCTGTATTCATTTTACAATTTCTCTTTACTGTCAAAAAAAACAACTTAGGGACCGTTCATTTTTTATGAGGGAGGGGGGGCTGGTGGGATTCGGGAAGCACCATTTAAAAATCGCATGACCCCCCCTCAGCTTACCAATTTTTTCACATGGCCCCCCCTTATAGCGGTCATTTTTTGGGATGACCCCCCCCCCAAAAAAAAAAAAATTGAACAAACAATATTTAGATTTCAACTTTTTAAATATTTCTCTATTATCCCCCTACTTCACGTTATTGTGCTCACTATGAAGACAATATTTACAATCCCTATACTACAGAGAGCTGTTGTTTAAAAAACAAATCAAAAGAAAGAGAAGTCAATTTCGGATCTCCTAGTTATGGCTCGCCCTAAGCGTGTGGCATTTGGCCTCTCATTGGTATCTTCCTCATCTGAATTGATGAATGCAAGAATGACATCACTTGAGTCATCTTCTCCCCCAGAGTCAATGGCATCACTGTCATACTCATCATTGTCACTTTCATCCGTTTCACTGCTGTCAGCACTTACCCTGTTGTCATTTTGTGTCAATGTCCTGGCATTTCTCAGTGTTGGTTGGCCAGCTCTGAGAGGACTCTTCTGCCGCAAGCATGAATGTCTTACAATTGCTTTTACTTTCTCACTCTTGCTGCTTTTCAAATGCTGCTTCAGCCCGTGGTGGTTCAAGTACTTGTTTTGTTCTGGAACACGTTGCTTTTTAAGCTTGGTTAGATCTTCGCACAACTCAGTCCAAGGATAATCCTCATATGATTTATCTTTTGCGTCCCTACTTAACTTTGCCTTTTCTTCTGCTCTCCGTTTCCTTTTAAATTCCAGCACTTCAAGATGCTGAAGATAATCCACCACAAACTTTGATTTGACAATAAACTTATCTGCAAATAGAGCAACGCTCTCTGGGTCAGATAAAACCAGCTTGCCACCTCCATGCTCTTTCTTCGCTTGGACCCTTGGCTGCCAGTCATCTGGATCACGCCCTTCTTTTGGGGTCTTCTGGTAGGAGAGGTAGTGGTATTCCGGTAGGCAGGAATGGTCAGGAACTGGTTTAGGATATCTTTCTATGGGTGATCCAGTCCATTCACAACAAAAAGAACAAATTTCTCCTACCTTTTCTTGACAGGACAACTTTAGAAACTCCCTGTAGTTCTCCCCCTCCTCATAGTGCTCATTCATAAACTTCTCAATCTTACGGAAGTAACAGTGGCCTGGAACAGAGTCTTTCCTTGCTCCTGCATTGTGCTACTGAACCAAGTACGAAGTGTTGTGAAAAAACTGGAAATCTGTTGATGTGTTGTGTGAAACACATTGTTACATTTAATTTACAGATGTCTTTATTTGGAAGGTTTTTACCTCTACTCTAGTGATAGGCATGTATAAATGTTGCCCTATCCAGGTAAAACAAAAAGCTATGAGTGTTCTCAAATCTTGCAAATAGTGGATTACTTTTTATAAATTTTAGCATACTTGTTGTGGTTTAAATTTATCTATGGTTTAAAATTTCTTAATTTTCAAGGTAAAATGGGGTTGACTAGCCTACACGACTTTTACGGTTCGTGACATTTGTACATTTACCGTTCTCTGTTCGGTCACTCGACCTTTCTTGTCGCTTCACTCATGTTCATGAAGGGCACTTCATGTTGTGTAATAAGGAGGAATTTTAGTGGAGTTGAGCCGTTAGATCGTGCTATGGCAAATTTTTATAGGTCATAGGTCTGCATGGTTTCCGCTGTTATCTGCATGTCGACTCGTTGAGTTTGACACCTCTGTAATTTACCATGTGTTTATGCATTGTTGAGGCTCATTTCTATTGCAAGATATGCTTTTAAATCTCCATGAATTTGCTTTTGAGGGACAAAATATGAAATTTACCGTGAACATGTTGCTTACTTGCATTCTATATTGTGACGCCGGGCCCGGCTGTGATTAGAACTGTTTGCAAGCACAGTAGGTAGATCCTTATCACGGATATCATATTTGTTCTCCTACGATTTCCTTCGGAGACGCCGTAGCTTTACTTTGAGAAAGCTATACGTTTGTCTAGAGACATTCCTATGTTTCTTGCAGCTGTCTCATCGAGCTTGTGTTTCTTTTGCTCGATGTATAGGTTTATTCCTCCTTTTTATTTCCTCCTCTTTTGCAAACCCCGTCTTTAAAATGGGGTTGATGCTATACGTTGAGTGCGTATTTTTGCTTTAAGCTCCTTGACGTTAGTTGAGTGCTGCTATGTCTTGCACGATGTAGAACGGAGCACGTCCATAATAATCATGAAAGAGGCTCATTCCAAAATGTGCAATAATGGCGAAAGCGACGAGTCGTTTAAGAAAAGGTTTACAGCTGAACGATCCAGGCAGTTTGACATCTTACAAGCAAAAGAAGCAATCTTTCTAAGTGCGGATGACTGTTCAGAAAGGGCGAGTGAGTTTTCCATGCCAGGGTACCAGTTGAAGCCCAGTGATGGAAGAAAACTGAACTTCTCCATCAAAGAACACAGAGCAATGGTGGAAAAGTTGAATGCCACGATTCCACACTCTTTCAGTCCAATGGGCTTGCTTTAAAGCAGGGCGAAGAATTTGCCCACAGTTTTAATGTAAAACAGATCAAATTTATAGAGGCTAAGTTGACGAAGGTCACGCAGGACATGGAAGCACTAGAAAATAAGAAGAGCAATTATAACAGCATATTCAAGGGCATACTCAAACAGCACATCAACAAAAGGAGAAGGAAAAAAGAAAACCGCAGAAAGTCAAATGAGAGAAAGAGGAAGCGGACTGAAAACAACGTCCAACGAGTTTATGGAATCTGTGTTGGAAACCCGCTAGGAAATGATCTTCCACAATGCCTTGTGTACCCTCCTAGAACGGCCGTCCCGGAAGAGTGTATTGAAGTTGAGGATGTTGCCACGTCGTTATTTAGAAGAGATGGGCCATACATCGCACAGTTCTTGGAAGGGAATTATTTCACCAATGCTGCAAGAAGCAGAATCACCACCAACCTTGAGCAGGAAGTCAGAGATTATGTTTACACCTTCATGTACCCTGAAGAGTACACTCTGACGGGAAGCATTGCTGCTTCTTGCAGCATTGGTGAAAGAGACTCCCATTGCAGCACAAGCGGCGATGAAGAACTCGACGACAGCGAAGATGAAGATGAGTGCCAGTGAAAGTTGCATTCGAAAATAACAGTGTCAAATACTTCTTTTCAGTAGCTACAAATGCTTTTTGTCACCAAACGTTTTTTTAAAGCAAATGGAAAGTTTGTAATAAATTTGTATCCTGCCTTCTATGTTTATTCTATAGCAATTTTTTTGATATTCAAACATCATGCCATTTTAAAGTTTTACTAAAATATTTCACATGACCCCCCCTTTTTCCCTTATTTTTTTGGGATGGCCCCCCCTCGAAAGCCATTTTTTTTCGCATGGCCCCCCCCCCAATCCCACCAGCCCCCCCTACCTTATAAAAAATGAACGGTCCCTTATTATGTATTAACTTATGTCCTGTAATATTTGCTGTTTAAGGTTTAGGAGCTTGGCGAGTAGACAAGAACCACAAGACTGTAATGTAAGATGATATTTTCCATTTAATTCTATTTTTCCGTTTTCTTTTTTTATCAATTTTTAAAATTTCCCGCAAAATTTGAGTAGGATCACGTCCAAACCGATGGGCTTTACTGAATAGTTTTAGGAATTTTATTGGATCTCTTATGCATGTGTAAAGACGATGAAAAAATGTGGTCGATTTGTTGTTGTTTACAACGAATGACACTGAAAATTTATCGTCTTATAATAGGAGGGAAAATTCCCCGCAAATCCCTCACACTCCCTGTGTCCCTAACAATCTCTTACCCAGACCTCGCCCTGACGTTGAACACCACTTGGCTGTGGAAGATCTGAAAACGAGATTATGAGTAAGATTCTCTCTCTTGGCGGGAAGGGAAAGGTAATCTAGGGGGTGGGGGTGGGACTGGGATTTAAACCGAGCTTCGTCGGTTTAATTTTGACATTTACATTACAGGTTATAACTGAAGCTGTAACAATTACAGTAAAACCCGCCTTTAAGAACCTACGTGTTTTGTTGTAATTTGGGGTAGTTATTGGCAATTTAGGCTGAGCAGTTTCTTGCTGCAGAATACTTGAGTACACTGTTTGAGCATACACGTGAGAATGTGAAGGTGCCAGTTGATTGGCACAAGGCTATGATTGTTAAAGTACCAAAAAAAAGAGTGATTTGACTAAATGCCACAATTCCAAAGGAATCTTCTTACTCTGTCTACCAAGTAAGGTTTTCGGTAAAGTAGTCATTGAACGTATCAAAGAGGTCATTGACGCAAATTTGAGATGTGACCAAGTTGGATTTAGGGAAGGGAGAGGAACTATTGAGCAAGTTTTAATCCTCAGAAACATCATTGAACTGTCTATCAAGTGGCATGCACCACTGTACAACAACTTTCTGGATTTTACAAAAACGTTTGACAGCTTGGATCGTAGCAGATTATGCATGGAAGATTTTGAGACATTATGGGATACCAAGTGAGTTTGTAGATCTGATCAGAGCGATGTATGAGGACAGCTGCTGTAATGTCATTGATAATGGTAAGATGTCAGGCTGGCTCGATGTCCGAAAACTTGCGTTCGTCAGGGCCTCGTTATGTCAGGCTTTTTGTTCCTTGTGGCAGTGGACTGAGTGATGACAAACACATCACGAAACAGACGCAGAGGTCTTAGGTGAAGATTTTCATCAATGTTAGAAGACTGTGATTATGCAGACGACGTCACATTATGAACTAGCCAGTAACTGCACTTATATGCAGCAGAAATCAAGCAGGTTGCAAGGCATTGCAAGGTTCATTAGATTAGAATTTAACACTAAGAAACCCAACATCATGAGGCTCAATAGCAAGTCCCAGCATCAAATCCTTATAAATGGAACACACTTAGAGAATGTGGACAAATTCGTCTACCATGGTTGTGAGATGGGAGGATCATGCGGAGCATGCAAAGACCGATGTCAGCAGTAGACAATCCCTCGCTAGAGGTGCCTTTGTAAAGCAAACCAGTATGGATTTTAACAGCTCACCGCTACAAGGCCCAACTTAAAATCTTCAAGAGTAATGTCCTAACTGTTCTACTATATGGCGCAGAAACTTGGAAGATGACTGAACATGATGCCTGCCACTTGGGCAGATCTCAAAGAGGGTGCTTAAGGAAAATTTTTCGAACCTTTGGCTAGAAAAGATTACGAACAAAGATCTATACAAGAACGCTGGGATGATGCCTGTTTCTGACATGATTACAGATAGGCACTGGAGATGGTTAGGCCATGTTCTAAGGCTTGAGAATATCGACAATGTTAAGGTGTCTTTAACATGGAGCCCTGAAGGTAGAAGAAGAAGAGGTAGACCTCACTGACAACCTGGCGTCAAACGGTTGAGAGTGAATGGCGGGGACAGTTTGGCTTTACCTCGTGAGCGCAGATCGAAGATGTGGCGAAAGACCGTGGAAGGTGGAAAGAGTTGGCGCGCGGCCTCACCCCCCTCCCCCTATCCCTCCCCCCCCCCCCCCGAGGTGTTAGAAATATAATGATGATGATGAGATTGGGTTCTTAATTTCTATTAAGGAGATATAGTTGTTGATTACCAGAAGGAAATAAATACACTTGGGTTTGGTATTTATTCTCAACTGTAATATGTATTTTCTTGTAATATAAATTTGCCATCTCAAAGTCACACTCCTTGGTTAAAATGTTCAAAATAATTTAGCTGTATAGTAACCCACATATAAGAACCTACTTGATCTTGCTTGGCTAAACAAATTTAGCAGCACAGATTTGCAGGTTTAAGAACCTGCCAGCAGGTTCTTAAACCGCTAGGTTCTTACACGCGGGTTTTTTACTGTACTACATATGAACTTTTCAATTAACTTTTGCTGACTGCTTTCAGGGACCTCGTCAAACGTTTTAATATCCCGATGTTTGAAATGGATGGCATTAGACTGGCATATGTGGAAACTAGAGGATTCTACGCGTCAAATCTCCAGTCGCTCAAGGAACAAGCTTTTCCGTCTCTCTTATCAGGTGAATTTGCAAACATGACCTCGTCAGAGATGTCTCGGTCTGCTTGGATGAATATGACGAGAGAGAAGGCGCTCGAATTTCCCTCTTATCAAGATTTTATGTGCAAGCGACTCGGAAGCGAAGGGTGTGAATATATGCGGTCCTCGTTTGCGGTCAAAGTGGATTACAACATGGAAGAAAGCACCCTGTTTACATATGAGCATAACCAAGCAAATAAGTATTTTTCGTACGATTATCTTAGACCATTCGGTGGGTTATCAGAAATCACCACCGCGCTGGAAAACTCCGCGAGACGTTTTGGGGTTAAGATGTATTTGAACGAGAAAGTCGAGGCACTAAATAGAAAAGGAAGCTCGTTTGCTGTTCAAACAGAACATTTTTCCGTGTCGGTCAAAAAGCTCATTATTGCTGTCCCAAGTTTTCCGTTTGAAAAGATCACCGGAGATGTGGCAACCGAGATTAAAAGTAATTATTTGTTTAAATCTATCCTCGCTCGGCCGTCGTTTAAAGCGGCAGCAGTTTACAGCTACCCTTGGTGGGAAAACGCAACTTCCTCTCAGAACATAACACTGAAGCCATTTGAAATATTTGTGTCAGGATCCAATTGTTTGACTGCTATCATGCCATACAGGTAGGAGTTTGTCTCAAATACCCTGCACAACACACACAGCTGTGTACATACAAGAACCTGTAGGTCAGGGGTGGCGAATAGTCCTTCAACAGCCATGTGTCTTGCAAAGTGTTCCTCGAATTGCACGGGTACGTCTCGCACAGTCTCGATTTTTGGCGGTGATGTGCGTCTTACAGTCTCGGTTTTTTAACTAGCTAAGGCTGTCTCGGAGTCTCGATATTTTACAAGTCGTGATTTGTTTGTTTGTTTGTTCTTATTAATGACATGGGCAACTTAGAATCTCAAAGTCTCGTGCTCGCACTTAAAACACTTTAAGGTCTCGGTTTCACAATTTAAAAGGTCAAGACGTTTCGAGTCTGCAAGAAAAAAAACGCTACTCTCGTTTTCTCGCAAGGTCTCGCATTTGCCATTCACCACCCTTTAGATCAGCAGGGGTCTCATAGCCAGTTTATTAGAAGAATACCCTTAGCTTATCAGCTGAAGTGCCGTACAGCCCAAAGCCACATTGTGGAGAAAGGCGCCCCACATGCTGAAATGAGCTGCGGTGTAGTCCAGTCTCCGCTGAACTCTACCTTTCCCGGCCTATAAAGAGGCTCAGAAACTGGACCAGCTGAAGTGACGCCAATTCTGCAAGCGGACGTATGGGCGATTCGCTGATCTCACAATTTACACTAAAAAATTTCGGCGGCGAGGTCCATAAACCACAGGCAGCCCAAGCTCTCTCTATGAACCACACCAGCAACACAATGTGCCATCGAATTATAAGGGTTTATATGGGATTTTCTACAAGATATCCATGTAGGCAGTTGAAAGTGAAAATTCTCAATAAAAATGGCTTACCTTATTCCATACGTGTATTGTTTGCTCCTGGTGTGGTTATTGCACCGATTTAACTCGATTTAAGCGATTTTTTGAATTCCGGTTTTCCCTTCATAAAGGGAAAATATTGTGTTGCTTGTGTGGTTCATAGAGAGATCTTGGGCTGCCTGTGCATAGACTTGCTGAAAAATACAACGAGATCAATATTTCCCCAGTGCAGACCGAACAAGCTAATAAAAACCATATATCTGTTTCATGTTCTTCAATTCTTGTAGCGGTAGAGGACCTCATGGAGAAGCCGTCATTCAGTTGTCCTACTCTTTATATGGCTGCTCAGTCAAGTGGGGGAAATTTTCCAAGCTTCCCAAAGAGGTCTTTGAGTCGGAACTAAAAAAAGCTGTGCAGGAAGTGTTTCCAGGGATGGTTGTACCTGAGCCTTTAGATGTGGTATTCAAATATTGGGATAATATATGCTGGTAGGTCATCAAAAGTGGTTTATAAGGATGGTGGTTTCTTCCAAGCAGAGTAAAGAATTCTTTAAAGTTTGTTTCAATGTACGCGGGTATACAAAGAAGCCGTAGATTAACGGGTAATTGGAAAGTGTACTCGAGAACTGAATGTAAAACTTTACTAATATCCTTAACCTCCACCTTGCCACGAAATACCACCGAAATTACCCAATACCCACTCCCGTCTGGACTATAGGCCGCATTCTCAGGCTTAGGAATAGTGGCCAACCTTTGTGACTTTCTCCGCTAGACCTACGTTATCGTGGAACATTTTGTCGCGTCAGTTGTTTGGTCATGTCAATTGACTTTTCTTTAGCAGCCATGTTTTATCAGGTGTTTGGAGGCTTAAATTTGTGTTTTAGTGACCTTTTGAGAAGATTTTCTTGCAAACGAATTTTCAGTCTTGGCATCCTCAAATTAGACTTTCAAATAAAATTTGGAGATTTTCTAACATTTCTGGAAATCGACGTCACCCTGCGCCTGCACTCAAATCGTTCAGCGGATTCTCCCCACTCGAAAAACCCTTTGAATTTGAACCTCCGCAGAGGAAAGAGTAAGATAACGGATCCAAGATGGCAGAGTTCGACGCTTTTAGCTTGTAAGACTCTTGTATACACGTATGAATCAAACATGCAAATATTCTCCCATACTTCGAATTCTGTTTCACTCGTGACATAGTTTGATCTTTCCAACATTTTTCTATTTAATAGGCATCAAACAAAGGCAGGGTCCAATGCTAGTCGTTACGATCTAGAGGAGTGGGCCAAACGTCCGTTTCCTGGTGAGGAAGTCTTTATGGTTGGCGAGGCGTTTTCAATAATAGATGCTTGGAATGAGGGAGCTCTTCTGTCGGCATACAAAGCCCTCAAGGAAGGCTGGGAGATCATGCAGCCAGAACCGTAGAACTGGCGGCGGGATGGTTATGAAAACCCGCTTTTGAATAGCCAAAGGACAGTCACAACTACTCTATCTCTGAGGTCATGGACCGAAAAGCGAAAAAAGAAATCAATAGTAACGGAGCGTTAATTAAGCATACATAATACTTTCCATGGTTTGTTTGTTTTTTCGTTTTAGTTTTTGTTGTAATAACATCAAACTTTGCTGAAGCCTGAATGATTAATTTGTTAATTAGACACCCACGCCAGGTATCTTTAATATTAAACTAATTGAAAGAAATATAATAAAGGGTTTGTTTTGACAAAAGGTCAGGGTCAGGTTTGTTTTGAAAAAGGTCCGTCAGTCAGTCGGAAGTCATCTTCAGAGTCACGTGAATAGTGTTTGCAGGTCGATGATGTTTCAAGTCTGGCCCGTTGAACGTGATTGGGCAGTTTAGCCATGATGGTATTGGCTGAAAGACTCGTGTGAGGTTTGTCATCAGTCATTGGTCGGTTTCGATCCGTCTATTGTTAGTCAAATTGGTCGGTTTTTAGTCCGTCTGTTGTTACTCAAATTAAGTCGGTCTTTTAGAAATCCGTTTGTCGGTTTCGTTTCCGTCATGGATAAGTCGTTTGTAAGGCGCCAGTAGTTTTTGACATCTGTTAAGAGGCGTTTGTTCTGGGTTAGTGTACCAGCTTTCCAGAGTCAGTCGTTGAAAATAGTTTGTACTGTAGGTTAAGCACTGAGCAGAGTCCCAGTCAATGTTGCGGTTTGTCAGTTGTGTTGATGATGTACAGCAATGTGATTGTTGGCATCACCATTTCTCGTGGCTCGTTTGTGCTCAGTCAGTCTCGTTTTACCGTTTCTGCCAGTCTCACCAATGTAGGAAGCCTGGCAGTTGGAACATTTGATCTTGTAAACTGCTCCCTGTCTTTTGTTAGGTCCGTCCCTGTCTTAAACGTTGGTCAGTAAGTGTCGTAACGTAGCTGTAGGCTTGTGGGCTACACGGATGTTGTGTACATTAAGTGCCCTTAATGTAAGGTATGGTCACTGTAACAGATGACAAACCTAACACGAGTCTTTCAGCCAATACCATCATGGCTAAACTGACCAGTCACGTTCAACGGACCAGACTTTTAACATCATCGACTGACAAACACTACTCATTTGACTCTGAAGATGACTTCCACTCAGGTTGTCGAAACGTCAGTCACCAACAACAGTTCTTTTCAGAACTACCCTCACCCGGACGATCACACTATACGAACTACTGATACTCCTGGGTTCAAACCATTTAATTGAAAATTATTAGTAATCATATTTTAAATATCAACAATTTGTGTCCTATATACTATAAATAGATTCACATTGATAAGGATAATTAAATAGTGTCAATTAATAAAGTGTTGGGCAGTTCATTTCACTGCAATTAAAGCTTATTTTCTAATACAATCAGCCAAACAATTAACGAATTGCAATAATGGTAGTTGTATTTAAAAGAACAATTATTTGTGTAATATTTAAGAAATAGAAAACATGTACCGTGTTTGTATCGAATTATAGAAACGCGAGTGGAAGTTTGGAAGAACGAGAAATGCTGTGGGAACACGAGCCGCAGTCGAGTTCTCCCAAACTTTCACGAGTGTTTCTGTAACTCGATAGAAACACGGAGAACATGTTTTCTATTTCTTTTAGAAAACACCCGGGCGAAAAAAAGGAAAACAACTTGTTAACTTTGATTATCAAAATGTAAATTCTCTTTGCCCGCGCGATCATTACGTCGACAGCTCGTGCTAGTTCTGTGTTTCCATCGAGTTACAAAAACACGATTTTTAACCAATCAGCGCACGTATTTTCATAGTACTTTTTTCTAAATACTACTATTAAAAATAGATTTCAATTCAATAGGATAATTGTAAGCTATAAACAGCAAATTACAAAATTTAATGCAACTTTTTGTACTATACAAATTATTACTAAATAAAATTATGAATTTCAAAATAGAATCATAATAATTTAAGGGGCTGGATATAGTCTCTCTGTCTTCTTGATGTGCTCTAATGAGGTACTTGTAATGAAAGGAGTCATTCAAAGATAAACAGCAATCAAGTTAGGTAATATCTGATCGATATTAATTTGTCTAGGAAAAATCAAGAGCTGAAAGGAGAAACACCTTGCTAAGAAAGAAAAAGTTATCATTTCCATTAACACACAATTCAATTTGTGTAATCTAACCCCTTCAGGAAGAAGTATAAAAATGGAGGGGAAAAATAATGAAACCTTCAGCTAGATCTTTGGCACCGAAAAAGCCAAAAAGGGATTGACTTATTATAAGAAGCATAACTATAATAATATTCATTTTATATTACAGTAGTTTCTAAATGCATTTTACATTGTGTTATTCATAGCGATTCTTCATCTTACGCGTCAACTTCATAGCACCCTTGACTATCTTAGCAAACCAATACAAATTTATTGCATCTAACACAATGCAGGTGAAAATCCAGTAAAAGTTTATAAGAAACCCCAAGTTGTGCTGTTCTTCAGTTCCCCAAACTGAATAGCACTTGTAATAGTATATTGGCATTACTAGTATCCTGCAAAGGAAGAATGCAGCCCCCATGAGATAGCCATTGATAACAAAGCCACTAGATGTCCTTGGATGACTAATAGCGTCAAGGAACCACCTAAAAACAGATATGAAAGATCACTTAAGTAGCTAAGGAAAGTAAATAGGGGTTGGTGAGTGGGGTCTTGCAAAATTTTTGTACCATTTAAATGGTATTGAAGTCTCATCTTTTTAGCAGTCAATGATGTGCTTCTCGCTGTCTCGATTTTTTTCACAAAGCTGTCTTGGAGTTGCAAGGCTAAAATAGTCTTAAAGTCCCAATTTGTTTGTTTGTTTTAATTTATAAAATCAGTGAAGTCTGAATGTCTTGAGTCTGAACATCTTGTGCTCACATTGAAAAGAATTGAAATTCTTGGTCTCGCAAATTATATTACAGTATATGGTCAAAATGTCTCTTTCTTGCAAAGAAAAATGCTAGTCCCAAATAGTGCTGGGCAGCTGCTCTAAGGGTCATGTATACATATACATTTTACATAATCAATAAATTTTCTATGTATATTACGTATCACAGAAGACTGGCAAGTGTGAATTAAACTAACCTCTGATTTACAAATGGTGTGGAAATCTCCGCAAGTTGACGAACATTAGCAAAATAAATTAAAACTCCATAAACCTTAGGAAAGGGAATAATAACAGCAACTCAAAATAATTATTATAATTGTGAGTTACAGTACATGCAACTGCTAAGGACAAAATGGTTCTGATTGGCAGGAAATGCAAGCCTTTGTAAGGTAAAGGTAAAGTCTGTATTGGAGCCAAGTGGCCCACCAGGCCGGAGCTTATCCCGGTTTCTGTAGCATGAAGCGACTATAGGAGTATTTCTGCTCCCCCTGGATGGGATGCTAGTCCATCACAGGGTTACCCCCAACATTAAGTTTGCCGGTACCCATTTATACACCTGGGTGGAGAGAGGCACTGTGAGAGTAAAGTGTCTTGCCCAAGAACCCAACACAATGTCCCCAGCCAGAACTCGAACCCGGACCGCTCAGTCTGGAAACGGGTGCACTAACCATTAGGCCACCGCACCTCCCTGTGTAGCAGGCATAAAATGAGGGGGGCGGGGGGAGGAGAGGAAAGCAGGCATGGTTTCAATTCCTCCACCCTTCCCTATTTATTCCTATTATTCAGTCTACAAAAAAAAAACCTTTACAACTGTGTGACAATGTTAATGTCTGTAAAAAGTCTACTAACAAAGCATTTTAACTTGTTAAACTTGTGAAATAAACAAACTTACTACTACAAAATAGTATGCCCATATTGCCATGACATGGTGTACCAAGGTGAACAAATCTCCAATGTACTTGTAAGATAAAGTTATAATGAGGAAATCTGAAAAAAAAAAAAAAAAAAAAAGAAGGAAAATGAAATAGAATTAAGAAGACACCCTGTGCATCTAGAGACCTTTAAGGGGTCTCATTCAGGAATACTTTTCTTTCATATTTTCTGTACAACAAACGCACATTATTAAGTGAACTGGTCTCTGTAAAGCAGACCCTGAGATTTTGATAATTATCTTGGAGGCATCTTGCCAAGATCTTGGTGAGACTTCAAGATCTCTGTAATCAGTGAAAACCTTGCTGAGATCTTGCTGTTTTCTTCCAGATCTTGAAATCTCACTAAGATCTTGACAAAATCGTATCAAATATTTTTCATGGGTCAGTTAATTTGGCAATGCATAGTTTACAGGCTTCATTTATTTATGTGGTTAAATTGTATTAACTTACGACTACACTGTACCTGCTAAGATGTAGCCCATTGTTATCGCAACCCCTACTCTCACTAGTACAGCATCATTTCTGAAACAGAATTACAGACTGAAGTATCATCTGCTGGTTTTCAAAAGACTCAGCAAGGACAGCTTTTCAAATAAAACTTAAAGGCAGTACATGTACATCTATTACTCACTCAACAGGATTCAGTGTTGTTTCTGTATCAAAGGCATAACAATACAAGCTAATTGTGCTGACAATCACTGCATGCACATTTGAACCAATCCTATGAGAAACCCAAATCAACAAAAATAAAAATTATTTCTAGAATGACTGACAAATGCAACCCCCCCCCCCAAAAAAAAAAATAAATAAATAAATAAAAAATTGCATTGTTCCAAAATAATCACTGCAAACCCCCAGGGGATTTTTTGGCTTGAATTATACCCATCCATCCACACCTCTGGAATTAGCTTCATACATTCCTTTGAAATTTTGCACTTTTGAGGTCCACTGCATGTATGTACCCTCTTGGAATTTCCAATGATTTTCCATGGCATGCCGGTATGGATATTTTCTAGAACTGACCAGCACATTGCATTATATGCAGTTCCAGAAACAACATGTGCTCTCCCCAAAGAAGAAAGTGGAATTTTCCTGGGGGGAAGGGGTGGGGTGGGCTTCTGTTAGGCCATGATGTGTTAATTGGAATTTCCAGAGGCGTGGGGAAGGGGGACTTTCAAGAAAATCTCTTGTGTGGGGGAGATAAGTATATTTTCTGAGAATAGTCTGCATATGAAACTTAGTTTGCATATGTCACAAAGACATCAGCCGTGTTTTGAAAAAGTAAAATAAATATATTGTATACATTACCTGGTGTCCCAGTCAATTTTTTTGGCATAAGGGAGTTCATGGTATCCTGAGGAGACCAGAGATGAGAACCTTGGGCTTACAAAGTAGAACATAAATAGGCAAAGTAAAAAACTGGCAGCGGAGGTGCAAATGTAAAGACTACGGTCTTTTCCTTCTTGGTGTAGTGATTCATCAACACCTGAAAGAAAACACCACCACTATATGAAGGATACATTTTGCGGAACAGTAACAGTTGAATAGGGAATTCCTGACTAAGTTATACCTTCACTCTCCTTTCACTGTTTAAAAATTGGAGAAAACATGCATTGTGTCTTTGATATTGTTATTTTTCCTTCTGAATCTATTTCATTAGATCCCAATTAAAATCTTTTTTTCAAATTCACATATGAAAATCATATCAACTGTCCAGGGATCGAGGGGGAATCCCATATGAAAAGGCCATGGATGCTACTCAGAAAATTTGAATTAAACTCCTAAAGGAGATCAATCTGGGCGTGGCTAGAGCTTCATTTGACCCCACTATTCAGGAAAGGAGCCTGTGTGCTAGTATATAGGAACAAAAGTGAGGAGAGTCTCAAACGGCAAAAATTTTAAGTGAAAATATGAACCAAAACTGGAATTTACCAGGGGATGGGGGTTCAAACAAAAAAAACCCTCTGTGGGGGAGGGGTATGGATATTTTGTGGAACAGTTGGATGCATTTACTGGTGGTAAAATGCTTAAAAAATCCTTGCTTGATTCACATTTAAAAACAAATCAATAAATAATAATAATAATGATTTTAAAAAAGGCCTACAAAAATTCAATTAAACCCCCGGGGAGGAGAAATAGGGAAGGTTGGCCTCCCCCCTCCCCACCCCCCACTCCCCGACGCGTCCATAGCGCTAGAAAACAGCCCGTGAATATAGCTATTTTAATTTATGTGCCACTGCAATGCACTGTTAAACTCTTTAATATGTGGTAAATCAACAAAGAGAGGCGGCCCAGTGAAGCGATGAATTCCAGAAGTCTCAGTGAGCTTGTACTGCAGACAGCAATGACATTCCTACACGCCACAGTTTCGACGAATCACAAACCTCAAACGCGACACAAATGATTCAATTGACTGAAACACTTACCGGATTCGTTCATCCTTAACAATCCTTAACAATACCACTTGAATATATTCGGTTAAGCGTGTTGGAATGTAAGACTTTGAAATCAAAACAAATACTCTTCAAAACACAAAAAGACTCTACATTGTGCGCGAGTGAGTGAGCGTCACGCCAGAACTTCTTGAGCCCGTATATGTCTAGCGGCCAGCGGCTGCATTGAAAAGTTTATGTTCGCACTTTGTGGTAAAACCAGGAGGGAGAGGTCAACTTCGCTTGCGTTGCCATGCGATTGCGCGCCCGATGATCTTGGCCATTATGACGTCACTCGTTAGCCGGCCCGTGAAGTTTCAATGGCCGCTAACGAATGACACCAGACAAGTTTCTCATCCGATGATTGCTCAAAGAATTTGAAAGAAAGCGATCAACAGACCACAGGAATAAGATAACCTGTTAATATTGTGTCCAAAAATACTTTGGTGTTCAAAAACTAGAAGTCAGAAGGCACAAAAACATGCAAAATTTCGAGATCGCTCAGTTAAAAACGCGATTGAAAAGTGGAGCTTTGCACCCGTTTCTTGGGCGATATCTGGAGAACCCAACAATGAACAACACGAACACAAAAACATGATCTTGATATGGTTTAAAACGTTCGAATAGTGATGAAAACGAATCATTTAATATGTGCATAAAAATGATCAGTGGGTTTAATCCCATTATTTTGTAGACGATAGCGTGTTGGACCCGCTGATCGATACTCGAAACCCTCGAAATATGAGAAAATGCTCCCTTGCAAAGGCATTTGAACTATCAAGTCATATGCTGGGTTGGAAAGTAAATAATGTACCAAGGAATTATTTTTCTGCGCTAAATTATCCACAAAACCGTCAAAGATAACATTTTCTTCTGCGAGGCCAACCAGCTCCGAGCAGACGTGTGGATATTTTAGATGGTAAAATGATATAAAATCACTCTTCAAAACACAAAAAGACTCTACATTGTGCGCGAGTGAGTGAGCGTTACGCCAGAACTTCTTGAGCCCGTATATGTCTAGCGGCCAGCGGCTGCATTGAAAAGTTTATGTTCGCACTTTGTGGTAAAAGAGAATCCGCTAGTCACTCGTAAACTTTCAGAATTTTCTTGTGGACTGGGAATATGGATTTCTGCTGTATTTCTACAGTAATTCTTTTCTTATTTTTTGTGGTTATACTGCGCACTGTGTACGTGTTAAAGAGAAGAAAAGGTCATGGTCCACTGGACAGAAGAAAACCTGTAAAAGTCATGGTAGTCGCAGGTTCAGGTACGCCATGTTACATCGATCGGACTTTTAGATTGATTTTTGCTTTCGCATATATGTATACCGATGTATTGGTCCTAGTCTGCATATGCAATATATTTGCAAGTACCTTGGCATTTTTCCATCCGTCTTACATTTTTGAAATGATGTACTGTACTCAGGACGTAAACAATGAGCCATTCCATTTAATATCCGCATCCTCCCCCCTATTTAGTACGCTGTGTCGGCTAAACTCCAGAATACCCGGCCACTTATTAGCATCTCATTGAATAAGAATAGCAACTATTGTTATATACCTCGTTCTTCAAAACCCGCCGACACATGTAAGTAAAGTGGCCGGGTATTCTGAAGTTGTTCCTTAAAAAAATTCAGTTAATAATGTCAAATCCTTGTTTATATGGCTGAATACTAATTTTGGTGAGCCCGGCACCCGGTATATTGGGATTTATGATGTAGACTATTATAAAATGACCGGCAGTCAAAACGTTTGAATAGCACTCCGGTTAGCCTAAAAAGCACTACGGTTAGCCTGAATAGCACTCCGGTTAGCCTAAATAGCTCTGCGCTTAGCCTGTTTACGGTTAGCTTTCAATACACCAATTCCAGAAGAAACCAGAAGTTGCATGCAAGCGAGGCTTAATAGCCCTCAAGCTTTCAAAATGGCGGACGAAATGTTGGGGAAGAACGAAAAAATTCAAATGTATGTAGGTTAGAGCATCTTGTCTGGAGCAAATGTGGTAAGGAAAAGGAAAAGAGTTGGACACAAGTGTTGTGCGTCTCCAAACTCTAATAATCGAAGGAAAAACTGACCTGATTTATTATTTCCACAACTGAGTTTCCTTCGGACAAGCCAGATAAACAAAGAAGGAAGAAGTGGGAAATACTTATGAAAAGGGGAGATACCTATTTTACCTCGGTAGGAAATATTTTCTGTTGTTCCGAGCACTTCTTGCCAAGTGATTTTAAACTGAGAAACTGAAACTGAAATTGAAACTGGGAGCTGTACCCTCAGTTTTCCCTGCATAAAAGTTGATGAGGAATCTCTGTGTAGAGCGAAAAGATGCGAGGCATCTGAGTCTAGTTTAATATTAACAATACCTGGCGTGGGTGTCTAATTAACAAATTAATCATTCAGGCTTCAGCAGAGTAAATGGTGAGATCGAGACAATCGAAGGATGACAAACATATCTTTCCAAAAGTTCCTTTATTTTGCCACTTTAATTTATACGGCAACTTTTAAGCCAGAATTTCAACTGGCTAAGTGTCAATTTTTCAATCTGTTCTTTGCTCACACTGACGCCAGGAATATCATCATAAGAGAGATTGACCTCTCTTCTTCGTTCACCATGTTGCTTTGAATATTTACCGCGAGGGCTATTAAGCCTCGTTTCAGTGCAACTTCCGGTTTTTTTCTGGAATCGGTGTATAATGCTAAGGGTAACTCGAAAAATACTTAAAAAATTCCGAAAATTGCCAGCAGGTTGCAGTGGTGCAGTGGTCATCAGTATTGCTTACCAGGCCGTCAACCCGGGTTCAATTCCTCTTGGGGCCGCCTGTCATAACATTCATTTTACGTTGTTTTACTTTAAATAAAAAAGGCTCACTGCCGTGCACGGAGTATTTTAAGAAACCTATCCGGCTACCGGACATGTAGCCACAGCGTATTTAGTAGCTTTGAACATGACCCTCAAGAACATGCGATCGAAGTGCCAACGCACTTCCCTCTTCAGAATTTATAAAAGATCAAAGGCACGCCTGACATACACAGTTACCCCTTCAGAAACAGTCTTTAAAGACTCCCCCTCCCCCTCAGATTTCTTAGACCCTCAAAAGCATGTATGTGTGTGTGGAGGGGGAGTGGGGGGGGTGGGCAATGGCCCAATCAATAATTGATTGGGCCATTGCATTGGTATGGATTGGTATCGCTCAATTGATGACTCAGAAGTGGTTGCGAATGTCATCAATTATCATTGATGCGGACGCCCCTTGTGAATAAAATTGTGATTGCATTGCATTTTTGAGTTATTTATTTTTTTTACAAAAAAAATACCTCTTGTCGGTGTGTTGAGTATGTTACGGGTCAATGGGTGAGTGAGTGAGTGAGTGAGTGAGTGAGTGAGTGAGTGAGTGAGTGAGTGAGTGAGTGAGTGAGTGAGTGAGTGAGTGAGTGAGTGAGTGAGTGAGTGAGTGAGTGAGTGAGTGAGTGAGTGAGTGAGTGAGTGAGTGAGTGAGTGAGTGAGTGAGTGAGTGAGTGAGTGAGTGAGTGAGTGAGTGAGTGAGTGAGTGAGTGAGTGAGTGAGTGAGTGAGAGAGAGATGTATGTATGTCACACCAATCAGATTGGATCTACTATAAACAGCCAATCAAATTTCTTGTTGTAAAGGTAAATGGTATGTGAGAAGATCTGATCCCGATAAAGTTCAGAACGGCCATATTCATTCTTCTATAAAAGAGGAGGAACTATTCATATATTGGGTTTACTTCGACATTTTCTGTGGGTTAGGCTGAGGATTTTAGTTAAATGAATGAGATGAGCCTTGAGGTTTGAAACAGTTCGTGAGTTAGTAGTATGCAAATGCAACAAGATATTTTTATTTTTAGTTAAAGGTAACTTGATACTTTTGTTTTTCACAAGGAGTAAATTCAAGTCATGAATCGTCGCTTCTAGTTCTTAGGACATGTTTTAGAGGGGACGAGACTTTAGATTTGAAACAGTTCTAACATTTACAATAGTAAGTGTGGGTAACGATTGTTTTGTTCTTGTTGCATGCAAATATAACAAGATATTTTTGTTTTTTGGTTACAAAGTGTAATGTGACACTCTTGTTTTTCACATGGGAGTAAATTCAATTAGAGCGGATGAATCGTCACCACTCTTTCCCACGAGATGTTTGCTATCTTTAGTAACAAATGGTAACTTAATACTTTTGTTTTTTATTTGGAAGTAAATTCAATTAGAGCTGACAAGTTATCGGCTATTGTTTCCAGGATATTAAACAAAAAGGCTTTCATTTCTGGACGGATTTTACGTCTCTGCAGTAGCAGTTTAATAGTTTTATTTGATGACATTCATTTCAGTCCAATATTTTTTAAGGTAAAAAGTATGAAAACTGTTCAAATGTTCTTTGAAGACTGCGTGGCACCAAGTTAAAGTGCAATTTGATTAAATCAGACTTTCAATGTGTCAGAGGTTTTTTTCTCTTTCTTTCTATTTTCGGTGAAATTGTGTTGTGTTGTGTTGTGTGAAAAGGTAAACTTACGTCTCGTATAAAATGCGAAAAAGTCCCTAAATTAACTTGAGTATTTTTGAGCAAAAATTCCTCTTGGGGGTTGGAAGGGTTATGTAATCGGTGAGTGAGGGAGTTATGCATGTGCGCATGTCACACCGGGTTGTATCAAAGAACGAATCAAATTGCCTGTCAGAAAATAAGATGGTATCTACATTAATCTGGAGACATGTCAGATTACTGTAGTTTGTTCAGTCAAACATTTTATGGCTTACTATTTAGCTATCTTACCATGACCGATGTAACATTGCAACCAAAGAAAAAATGTGAAATTAGCCAAATCATTACTGTACCATGAATGCTCCTATCTCCGACACTTCCCACAAAAAAATAACTCTTGCACGCCTTGCGTGCCTATGTTAGCCTTAAGTTATCTTTCTCCAGCAATGGCTGGTGTTGTATTGTTGCCTAGTTATTTATTAAAATATTTCTAAGGTCATGTACTTATGGATGAATGTTATGAGGGATAACAAGGCCAGTGTAACGACGTAGTTCTGAGCATGTGATTAGGTTGCACACAGGAATTATGTTTACAGTGCGTGGCAATTCTGCATTGCAGTATTGGATACTTGCTAATAGTCTGAATAATGCAGCTCTCACAGTAGCTGCAGCTAGTGGAGGTATACTTAAGCCTGTTTGTGAACATGGTCTTGTAGGGTGCATTACGCAAACCCTGAGTTTTAATGTTGTGGTTGGATGGGAGTTCATGTCCTCTACATCAGCACAGTATAGATCGTTTTCACGTGACGTCATCAAATTCCAAAATCCAAAACTAAAGAGCCACGAAAATTTTTATCCTCACAAGGCATAAGGGGATCTAAACTTAAATCCGTTTACAACTTTTCAGCTCAATAGCGTGCTTGGTTTAAAAACCAGTGCCGTTTGAAGTTCAGAGTTATGTCGGTGCGTAACATACCATTCCGATCGCGTTTGTGGAGAAATATACACTTATCTAGTGAATTTTAGCCTTTTTAGGAGTTAAAGTGTTAGGAAAAGTGCTTGTGTAAATGTTTGTTGGTTCAGTTCAGATAATCAGTCACCTAGATAGCCAAAGTAAGTTCCAGATGTTTGCACTATTTTCCGGTCACCATGTTGGTGGAGCACAGAGCTCCACCAACATGGTGGCTCCATACTGGGCTCTGTAAATTTGCGCAAAACATTTCGACGAATATCTGAAGTTTAGGAAAACGCAGAGGCCAAAAAATTGGAGAAGTGTCTCCTTTACCTGTCTCCTATAACATTAAAATTTCTCGACTTTATCCACTGAATAGTGTTTGATTTATTTTTTCATTGCGTGACAGTGAAAACCATCTATTATAATTTATATATTGCAATTTTCTCATGATTGTATAATTTTCATTTAAAGGTGGTCACACAACTGAAATGATCAGACTTGTGGGTGCGCTTTCTTCTTATTACCAGCTAAGGATTTACATTGTTGCTGAAACTGACAAAATGAGTGCAGAGAAAATTTTTAGCTTTGAAAAGACTAAGAAAGGGAAAGATGAAGAAAGTTCAGAGGTGTGCAATTAATTGCCTTTTTCAATGTATTGCTGTACTTTATGCAGTCATTTTACAAACGTAATAATTTTGTGTTAAATGAAACATCATCATCTCTATCATCATCATCCTCATTGTTATTATCATCATTATTTCATTATCATCTTCATTTTTTCATCATCATCATTATCATTGTTATTATTTTCGCTCTTTCATCATCATCTTCCAACACTACTTCATCATCATTATCATCAGTATCATTGTCAATGTTCTCATCATCTTGGTTGTTTTCATCATTGTTGATGTAATCTTGCAACCACAAGCTCCCCTAGTTGTGTCCTAATCTTGTAGTCTCCAAGTATCTCTTTGGTTTAGTGTACAGTAGCTCTCTCAATAGCTTTACTGTCTAACCGACTTTTTCACAGTGTATCAAATCTAATTTTGACCAACAAAAATATAAACATGGCTAAACTTAGAGGAGTATGCACCTCTACTCACAGGGCCACATAAAATTATACGACAGTTACTGGAAATCCATCAAGTACAAGTTGTGTAAACTGCTACAAAGTACACTAACTGTAGCATACAGTTAGAGTATACATTTATCTATGTTCTGAATGCTTTCTTACTTTCTTTTGTTTGTAGTTTAAAATCCTGAGAATTCCACGTAGCAGAGAAGTACGCCAGTCATGGCTTTCTACTATATTTACAACATTGAATGCCTTGGCCTTTTCGTTTCCTGTTGTGTTGCGGGAGAAGCCAGAATTGGTAAAATATAGTTCAAATGTTAACTGCTCACTATTTCAGATAACTAGGTGATATAACTACTTTAAAACTTTCATAATTTCTCAACAATGACCAAGTTCAAAACTAAAGTAGTAACAAGAAAAGGTTAAAATTTCCCTGTGTGGGATTCAATCACAAAAATTCAATATGGCTAAAGTAGCTCTTACAAGTTTCTTAGCCTCTTCCAAGGCATTCAGTTACATATGGTTGGGGTGTGCAAAAATAAAGGAGAAGCACCGCGTGGGAAGGCGAGACAACCAAGCCTTTCTCTCCCTTTTTTCACTTTGCTGTTTTTTTTTGCACTATGCTCTATTAAACTAACTGAATGCCTGGAAGAGGCTACTAGTGTCTTCATTGGCCGATTGTTTGGCACAAAAATTACAGTGATAGGAAACACCGAACAACTTAAGTCTAAGACATGACACAAGGTGTCAATACGGAATTCTAGTGGGTCGATAGGAGCTAATAGAGTCTCTCCTCACTAAAGTGTACTGCACTCTCAATTCGTAAAATGTAATTAGCACTTCTCAGTACTGTTTTTTTTTCCATTTTATTATATGTGAATGAGATAAGTATTCATTTATTTCTCATTTGTTTTAGTTAATATTCAAACCTCTAAAATTGTAACCAGACCAATTGATGCCTTCCTTTGGAGAGTACAGCACAATAAATATATCCATGTACTGTTACTATGACTATAATTACTATTACCACATCACTGTAAATCTACACATGGTTTTTTCATTAACATGGAGTTTTTTTAGTCAAGTGACCAAGGCACTGTCTGTGAACAGAATCTAGCATGTTAAAAAATAACATCTTGTCCGTGTGCAATAATAGACTGCGCCACAAGTATTTTCTTTTTTTTTTTTTTTTTTTTTTGTTCTTCTTTAGCTTTTATGTAATGGGCCTGGAACATGCATTCCAATTTGTGTAGCAGCATTTTTATTTAAGGTAAGGCAAAGGTTAATCCTGTTTTGGGTTAAAGTGTTCTATTCTTTTAGTTCAGAACTAATCCCAGTGACTTTCAGACAGACGAGGAGTATTTCTACCCCTCCTGGATGAGATACTAGTCTATTACAGGGTTACCCCTAAGCCCCAGGGGGGAGACTCCCATTTAACAAAGACAGGTGTTGCTCATTGGAAATTTTGAAAAACAGAAATCTGTAAGGTCCAAGATCCTGCTTTGTGGGTGTGGCTTGAAATGTCTTTCATCCCTAAAAGGTACCAATTCTAAAACAACAAATTATCTACTGTCATAATTATTTTTTTGGCGGCTCGATACCCTGAAAGGTACCGAAAAGCTTCCGCTGTGGACCTTGCAAGACTGAACACCCTAAGAGGTATGGAAAACATGATTTATCAGTCTTCTAAAAGGTATGATGAGCAACCCTGTCCTTTTTATATTGGGTGCCCCCCCCCCCCCCCGCCCCCCATAATTACCCACTGAACAATAACAGAAACAGTAAAGTGGCTCTCTCAGGAATTAAACACAGTGCATCGCTTTGACCAGGGTTCGAACTTGGAATGCTTGATGTGGAGTTCAGCACTCTAACTACTCCCCCACTCCCAAGGTCTGTTAATATTTTCTTCAAGAGCTTCTCAGTTCTGATGTAATCAAGATTTCCTCATACAAAGTTTATTTGATCTTTCTTCAATTATTATGATTTGCATTTATTTGAATTTGTTAAAGTAAAAGGAGAAGTTCGCAAGTGTAGTTGTTTGACAATAATTATTAGTTAGTGACAATTTCAGCTAATCAATAATTTTATTTATTTTTGTATGTATTTCTCAAGTAATGAAAGTTGAACTGATTATTTTATCATTTGTCAAAATTTATATAGGTGTCTAATTATTGAACTGAATTTAAGCGACATACACTTATTAAAACTAGAATTGTGAAATATGATTCCATTCATTCAGGTTGTTGGTTTAAGAGATATTACAATGGTGTTTGTGGAAAGTATCTGCCGAGTGAAGACACTGTCACTATCCGGAAAAATAATGTACTACATTGCAGATCACTTTCTAGTTCAATGGAAACAGCTACAGATCAATTTCCCGAAGTCAATTTACCTTGGACGCCTGGTGTGAGAGCCAGACAACCTTCCCATGTCATTTTGTACAGTGTTAACTTGTTGGAGCAGAAACCAACAATGAAAGAACATATGCCTCGTCTAATCTGACATTCAGATGTATTTCTAAGAAAACTCTGAAACTAATATAAGAGTGGGAATAATAAGAGGGAATTATTTATTGTAAACAAATAAAATTTATTTTGAAGTGATTGTGTTTCAGGTCTTGTCTTATTGTGTAACTTGTCTTATTTATTTAACCATCGATCATTACTCTGACTTGTTTTTTCCTTGGGATAAACCTTTCTATCCTTAGGGGGTTGAAGCAGCAGGGGGGCGGGGTGGTGTGGACATTTGGACAGTAACAGAGCAAACTTGTAAACAAGAAGCCAAAACAATTATATGTGTTAAGTTTATACTAGCTTGAAGAAAAACTGGTGGACTATAACCAAGTTTTGAAAATTTTTGGAACTTGAGTCAGTGAGTGACCAAAGGAGACAGTAGACCTGCTACAAGTTGGCCCTCACTTAGTCCTTTTTTTTTTTTTAATTTTTTTTTAATTTACCCACGCAAAATTTTGGAGTAATAAAAACTCATTAAGACGTGTGTGCTAAAAAAATGGAAACAATAAAATTAAACTTTACTAATACAAGCAGTTAAGTGAAGCATTCTCAATTCATAAACTGTTTTAGAAAGTCTAAGGAGCCAGTTGAAAATATTCAAGTTATAGAATGCCTAGTGCCTGTAATTTCACAAACTGATTCAGTGTTTAGTACTGAATTTCTTGGATACCACAATGACTAAAATTAGACAACATCAAAGATACTGAAATCGGTACCGTTATTATCTTTATTGTTATTGTTATCGTTATCATTATTGTTATCTTTATTGTTATTGTTATTGTTATTGCTATTATTATTATTATTATTATTATTATTATTATTATTATTATTATTTATTATTTGTGTGACTCCAGATGGAGTGGCAGGGGCATGGTTTTGAGTCCTGGCCGAGGTCATTGTGTTGTGTTGTGTTCTTGGGCAAGACTCTACTATCACAGTGACTCCCTCCACCCAGGTGTAATGCTGGGGGTAACCCTGTGATGAACTAGCATCCCATTCCCTGGGAGAACTCCCATATAAATTATAAGGATGGGGGTGTTCATCGGAAATTTTGAAAAGAACCCGTAAGAGGTGCCAAAATCCTGCTTTGTGGGCATGGCTTGAAATTTTTTTTTCGCCCCTAAGAGGAACCAATTCTAAACAACATATTATCTCCTGTCATATTGTTTTTCGGCTTTTAAATACCCTTAAAGGTACCGCAACAGCTCTCGCTGTGTATCTTTAGATGCTGAACACCCTAAGAGGAACTTAAACCGCTTTTTAACCCCTAAAAGGTATGACAAGCAACCCTGTCCTTTTCATATTGGAGTCCTATGGGATCCTATCCAGGGAAGAGAAGGAATACTCCTAGTTGCTTCATGCTACAGAAACCGGAGATAAGCAACGACCTCACAGCTCATGGCGGCAGGGTTTTTTGCAGGGTGCAGGGTGCAGGTTGCAGGTTGAAATTTAATTATAACTGGAAAACCGCTGGCACTTAAAAGAAACGTACAGGTGGTAGACTTACCGTGACTGTTACATGATTCTGTTTACAATCGCTCAGAAAGGTGGCTTCCACCCAAGTGCCAAACCCGCCGAAGCGATGGGAGGAGAGCATATTCCTATGATTTTAAGCCTGCAATGAATTATTGTTTTTGAAGAAACATCTGAAATATCATCTGAAACATCTGCTGAATTTGGTTTCTTCCCTGTGAGTACCAAAATGAAAGCACACAGTCTAAACATATGCTTGTTTATTCCGACGGTTAAAATCTGAAATAATTTCATTTCTTTATTTATTTGCTTCATTTGTGATGGCAATCTTCTGTTGTTAAGCTTACAGTTCTTGTTGACCGAGCCAATTCTGGAATTGATGGAAACATCTGTGGAGCGGCCATTCAGATGGCTTTGAAGAGATTTCACTGGTCTCAGCGTGTCGATCGATAGGTACTTATGGCGGATCAATCGTATTTTCACTATGTGAAGGGTCGAACTAATTTATGTAAGAACCCCTGACGAGTATCAAGGTTATTAATTATTTTTAGTGCCAGCGGTTTTCCAGTTATAATTAAATTTCAACCTGTAACCTGCACCCTGCACCCTGCAAAAAAGACCTGCCGAGCTCATGGGCCACTTGGCAGGTTTAACCTACCCTTTACCTATAGCCGACCCCCCCCCCCCCCCCCCCCCCGCATAGCCTAAATATAACAAAAGAGATCGTGACAACTGACCGGAAGTGCCTGTGCTTTGATACACATGCCGCCATTTCCAAATTTGGCGGCAGATGATGACGTCACTCCCACTGGGTCCCTTCCTGCGAGCCAAAAGGTTGGAAGCGCGAAGAGGTCGTGTGTTTTCCAAATTTTTTTAATTTGAGGTCCTTTACAGCACAAAAAACGGCGTCTATTGGTGAGTAGGTTGATGTACTTCGTGAGAACTTATAAATGTTTCTGCATGAGTTTGAAAGTCGCGTGTTTATAGCTTCACCGACAGTTGTTTAACACCATGGCGAATGAAGAATGCAAAATGTTTTGAAAAATATTGCAAGCTAGCTTTCTTCAATGAGTAATGTTATGATAGCGACTGTGGTAGGCATTTATTTTGTGGAAGAAACCAAAACAATGTGCCTTAAATCAATGCTGATGGTTAAAATAGATTTAGCTTTGATTTAATGAGCGTAATGGGAAGGAAAACTCGGCAGTCTGGGCCATTTATATTTCAGCTTTTACTGTTTATAATATCGGTCACAAGAGTGGATATTTGTGTAAAGAAGGACACGGTCGTAAGCTTAGCTATTATCGGGTTTTCGTGTAGTTGAATAACCTTTGTTATTTCGTCTAAGGTGACTTTTTAGATGTTTTAGTTTATCTCCGTAGGTGGTCAAAATATTGCACGTACAATGTAAATTTCACAAAGATCGATCAAAAGCGGAAATTTTTTTCTTCTTTTTAAAGCCCGGGTGAATTTTAAAGCACCTTTACTTATGAGTGCCTCGATTTTAAGACGATCGATAGACCAAGCGTAGTTTTCTTTGTTAATTATTTCGTAAGTGTGTGACAAAAATTTGAACTTGTAAACAGGATGATTTTCGTTTTCGGCCTTGATCACGAATTGAACTAATTATAAATTGAAAGTTGCATGACTTGGAACATTAAATCACGCGCAGGTCAGAATTAATGAACAGAAGTTTTTGTTTCAGTCCTTTGTATTTCATAGGTATGAAAACTTTGCTTGAAACTAGCTACATAACTAGGATAGATAACTTTTTTTTATTATTGACTTTTTGCAAACTTCTGGGCCGGGCAAGTTTAAACTAGCCCTCCGTAACCTTTGGTTGATATCTGCAATAAAATGTTTTCAATTGATATTTGCTGACATATTTAAGGAAATTTAAAACTTATAAATAATTATCACATTCCTTTTCTTAAGGTGTGAATTCTATTTCAATATTTTATAACACTGGATTTTCAAGTGAAGTGTAAATTAGATTTGAAAATAGATTTTCACTTAAATATTGATGAGTTCTGGTTTACAAGAGAGTGAGTTCAAAGAGAGTTTTTGATAAGTTTGATAATAAGAAGCCATGCTTAGATTTAAAGGTTGGTGATTTTGTAAATTTGGGAACATTTCACCAAACAAACAAAAATATTCCTTGACAGCTATATCGATACCGGGTTTGAAATTTCTTTTGTCCTAAGAATTCCATCATCTAAGAATATTGTACATAATATTGTTCAAGATCAAAACTATTTGGAAGCCACTGTGTAAAGAAAAATTTAAGAATCTCCTTTTGCTTAGTAAATGTGTGTGGAGTACAGTTACAATCTGAATTCAGAAGAATAGAAGAGGGTAATCCATTAAATTACATGTAAGGCAGCTTTTAATCTGTACATTCATATATGTAGGTTTCTGAAATCTTTTCCATTTATAATTCTCAAGTATGCTCAAACAATGCACAGCAAAAAGTGGTGGTTAGATCTTTGACACTTGTGGCATAACTACTGTACTAGAAATGGAAAAATAGCTTATAATGTTTCTGCTACTTGGCTACAGTTAGCTGAGATATCATAGGTATTTTCAAATGATGTTTGCACTCGGTGATTTCAAAGCAAGGTTTACATATGATTGTCAATTGCTTTATACACTTTTCTCAAAATATTTTTAAATCATAATTTTGTAAGTTGTACATGTATTTTCATTTTTATCGTGTAATCCCTAATGAGACATTGTTTTAGAAAAAAAGTTATATTTGATAAGTTTAATTTTGCTTTAATAACCCCCTACCCCAAACCCTCTGGAGATTCCAGTTAAGGTGGCCGAACACAGTTTTCACGCGCACTTTTGCTGATGCAATTCAGCGCGTGCACAAGGATTGAAAAACAAACATGCCTTCAATAGAGCGATCATTTTATTTACTCAACACCCGCACTATATGCGCTATTTTCTCCATTATTGAACGCAGTGTATTGATGCCTTTAGTCTTTTATTACGACACTATGTTAGAAAAGGTAACAACGCAAAGAACCCAGCAATTCTCAGCTTTTTCTTTGTTACCGAAAGAACCCAGTTAAATGCAGCGCATGCGCAGTTGCTTGAAAAATTGAGACCCATTGCTTTTGCAGAAACTTGCCGATTTCTAACGATCCAGTTGTTAGAATTTCAAAAAATTTGGCAAAAAAAATAATTCAGAAACCACGCTAATGATCTATCGCAAAAAATCTGAATTTTGACATAGGGAATTTTTAATAATACAGAACATGCAGTGAAAACGAATTACGGCGAATTACGAAAGTCACCTATGTCAAAATTTTATTAGAACAGTGTTGATAGAAGGGTTTTAATGTCCATTCATAGTGGGCAAATGATGAAAAAAATCTAATGACTGAATTTTTTTTAAATAAAGAAAAATCATTTTTTAAGCCTTGTTTTTAACTGGCCCCATTGCCATGACAACAGCACTCACCTTAGCCAAAATGTGAGAATAAACCCTTCTGTGGTTAACCTTGACTCTTGCAAAAAACGGGCGCCAAAGTATAAATAGCTTTAAAGTAATGGTGAATTAGGCAGAGGCTCTTCAAAACTGTGTTCGGCCACCTTAACCTCTATACATTCCGACCTATAATTTTTTTACTTTCAAGACACGTCAGTATGTTAGGATTTCTGATGACCTTCCATGGCAAATTTATAGTTACTAAGTACTCCTACTTAACTATTATCAGGTTTTTGTGTAGTCAAATAACCCTTGTTATTTTGTCTAAGGTGACTGTTTGGATGTTTTAGTTTGTCTCCGTAGGTGGTCAAAATATTGCACGTACAATGTAAATTTCACAAAGATCGATCAAAACCGGAAATTATGTTACTTCTTTTTAAAGCCCGGGTTAACTTTAAAGCGCCTTTACTTATGAGTGCCTCGATTTTAAGACGATCGATAGACAAAGCGTAGTTTTCTTTGTTAATTATTTTGTAAGTGTGTGACAAAAATTTGAACTTGTAAACAGGATGATTTCCATTTTCGGCCTTGATCACGAATTGAACTAATTATAAATTGAAATTTGCATGACTTGGAACACTAAATCACGCGCAGGTCAGAATTAATGAACAGAAGTTTTTGTTTCAGTCCTTTGTATTTCATAGGTATGAAAACTTTGCTTGAAACTAGCTACATAACTAGGATAGATAACATTTTTTCTTATTATTGACTTTTTGCAAACTTCTGGGCCGGGCAAGTTTAAACTAGCCCTCCGTAACCTTTGGTTGATATCTGCAATAAAATGTTTTCAATTGATATTTGCTGACATATTTAAGGAAATTTAAAACTTATAAATAATTATCACATTCCTTTTCTTAAGGTGTGAATTCTATTTCAATATTTTATAACACTGGATTTTCAAGTGAAGTGTAAATTAGATTTGAAAATAGATTTTCACTTAAATATTGATGAGTTCTGGTTTACAAGAGAGTGAGTTCAAAGAGAGTTTTTGATAAGTTTGATGATAAGAAGCAATGCTTAGATTTAAAGGCTGGTAATTTTGTAAATTTAGGAACATTTCACCAAACAAACAAAAATATTCCTTGACAGCTGTATTGATACTGGGGTATTAATAGTATATTGGGTTAGTTTGAAATTTCTTTTGTTATAAGAATTCCATCATCTAAGAATATTGTACATAATATTGTTCAAGATCAAAACTATTTGGAAGCCACTGTGTAAAGAAAAATTTAAGAATCTCCTTTTGCTTAGTAAATGTGTGTGGAGTACAGTTGCAGTCTGAATTCAGAAGAATAGAAGAGGGTAATCCATTAAATTACATGTAACGCAGCTTTTAATCTGTACATGCATATATGTAGGTTTCTGAAATCTTTTCCATTTATAATTCTCAAGTATGCTCAAACAATGCACAGCAAAAAGTGGTGGTTAGATCTTTGACACTTGTGGCATAACTACTGTACCAGAAATGGAAAAATAGCTTATAATGTTTCTGCTACTTGGCTACAGTTAGCTGAGACATCATAGGTATTTTCAAATGATGTTTGCACTCGGTGATTTCAAAGCAAGGTTTACATATGATTGTCAATTGCGTTATACACTTTTCTCAAAATATTTTTAAATCATAATTTTGTAAGTTGTACATGTATTTTCATTTTTATCGTGTAATCCCTAATGAGACATTGTTTTAGAAAAAAAGTTATATTTGATAAGTTTAATTTTGCTTTAATAACCCCCTACTCCAAACCCTCTGGAAATTCCAGTTAAGCTCTATACATTCCGACCTATAATTTTTTTACTTTCAAGACATGTCGGTATCTTAGGATTTCTGATGACCTTCTGTGGCAAATTTATAGTTACTAAATACTTCTACGTAACTATTTTATTATCAGGTGTTTGTGTGGTCGAATTACCTTTGTTATTTCGTCTAAGGTGACTGTTTGGATGTTTTGGTTTACCTCCATAGGTAGTCAAAATATGGCACATACAATACGAATTTCACAAAGATCGATCAAAACCGGAAATCATGTTGCTTCTTTTTAAAGCTCGGGTGAACTTTAAAGCACCTTTACTTATGAGTACCTCGATTTTGAGACGATTGATAGATGAAACATAGTTTTCTTTCTTAATTATTTTGCAAGTGTGTGACAAAAATTTGAACTTGCAAACAGGATGATTTCCGTTTTCAGCCTTGATCACGAATTGAACTTATTATGAATTTATATTTGCATGACTTGGAACATTAAAACACGTCCAGGTCAGAATTAATGAACAGAAGTTTTTGTTTCAGTCCTTTGTATTTCATACGTATGAAAGTTTTGCTTGAAACTAGCTACATAACTAGGATAGATAACATTTTTTTTATTATTGACTTTTTGCAAACTTTTGAGCCGGGCAAGTTTAAACTAGCCCTCCGTAACCTCTGGTCGATATCTGCAATAAAATGTTTCAATTGATATTTGCTGACATATTTAAGAAAATTTAAAACTTATAATTATCACATTACTTTTCTTAAGGTGTGAATTCTATTTCAATATTTTATAATTAACACTCGATTTTCAAGTGAAGTGTAAATTATATTTGAAAATAGATTTTCACTTAAATATTGATGAGTTCTGGTTTACAAGAGAGTGAGTTCAAAGAGAGTTTTTGATAAGTTTGATAATAAGAAGCCATGCTTAGATTTAAAGGTTGGTGATTTTGTAAATTTAGGAACATTTCACCAAACAAACAAAAATATTCCTTGACAGCTGTATCGATACTGGGGTATTAATAGTATATTGGGTTAGTTTGAAATTTCTTTTGTTATAAGAATTCCATCGTCTAAGAATATTGTACATAATATTGTTCAAGATCAAAACTATTTGGAAGCCACTGTGTAAAGAAAAATTTAAGAATCTCCTTTTGCTTAGTAAATGTGTGTGGAGTACAGTTACAATCTGAATTCAGAAGAATAGAAGAGGGTAATCCATTAAATTACATGTAAGGCAGCTTTTAATCTATACATGCATATATGTAGGTTTCTGAAATCTTTTCCATTTATAATTCTCAAGTATGCTCAAACAATGCACAGCAAAAAGTGGTGGTTAGATCTTTGACACTTGTGGCATAACTACTGTACTAGAAATGGAAAAATAGCTTATAATGTTTCTGCTACTTGGCTACAGTTAGCTGAGACATCATAGGTATTTTCAAATGATATTTGCACTCGGTGATTTCAAAGCAAGGTTTACATATGATTGTCAATTGCGTTATACACTTTTCTCAAAACATTTTTATATCATTATAAGTTGTACATGTACATGTGTTCTCATTCTTAGTGTGTAATCCCTAATGAGACATTGTTTTAGAAAAAAATTATATTTGATAAGTTTACCTTTGCTTTAATAACCCCCCAACCCCAACCCTCTGGAAATTCCAGTTAAGCTCCATACATTCCAACCTATAATTTTTTTATTTTCAGGACATGCCAGTATCGTCTAGGATTTCCTATGACTTTCCATGGCAAATTTATAGTTAATAAGTACTTCTACTTAATATGCTATATTCACAGTCAGCTAATTATGTCCGCTGTCATTTTCTTTACAAGTAACAAATTTTTTTAAAATAGATCATCCTTATAACCAGCAAACAGTGACATGTATGAGAAAAGTAATTATATCAATCTTGGAGCCTTCAGTCCAAAACTGTAGATAGATCTCTCTCTTCCATGATAGCTGGCATTTCTGTGAAAATGAATATTTAGACCCCATAAATTTAATGTAGTTCTTTCATTAATTCTTTCAGATTCTCGTCCTCTTCACAGAGGCTCTCCCATGGCTTCTCCGCACAGGAATTCCCCTGTGTCCTTTTCACATAGTGGGCATAGCACTGACAGCGACAGCAGCATTGCCAGCGCACAATATCTTTTCACTGATGTCGCTCACAGCAAGGACCTGGTAACTGCCCTCAGGTTTTTACGTCGAGATGAAGACTTGTGTGACATCGTGTTGAGAGTTGGCAGTACTAGTATTTCAGCTCACAAAGTTGTTTTGGCTGCAAGTAGTCCATACTTTAAAGCTATGTTTGCTGGTAAGTGCAGTCAAAGCTCTATTAATGGACAGTCCTGTGGGCAGATACCTACAATGTAATTGTAGGAATACACTTTCAATGTAATCTAGTCTCGGCCATATATAAATTTCACTGCCTTTTTAATCTTCCATAAGCAGACACTTTTTGAGGTTTCAAGAGTAAATGGTCTTAAGGAGCTACTTCATGGTTTGCACATCTTGAAAAGTTTAGCCTAAATTTTTCAAGTTTGTTGTTTTTAGTCTGTGTCAATCTTCTCCTTCCTTAACTATCCTTGTTCCTTTATGGTTTATTATTATTTCTCTGGTGTTTTTCTTGATCTTAGTAAACTATTATTTTCAGGTTTCCTTCAGGTAATTTTGTACTTGGCAAAAATAACTCAAAATACCGTGACTGAGCCCCTTAAAGTGTCTACTTGTGCTGAGTATTTTAGCTACAGTGTACATGTACCCCTGGGATGGGCTGCCAGTCCATAACTGGATTGTCTCTTGCAGGACAGAAACAAAATTGTTATGGGCAAGTTCGTATTATGTGATGTTCAAGTGCAAAACATCATTGTCACTAGCCCCAGGGCAAGGACTCAATTTCATCTCTCACAGTGCTCTGATTTGAATTCCTTCAAAAATTTTCCCTAGAAATTAAACTTGCTCAAAGGGCAAGCAATGGACAGAATATACTAGCTGAACTGAAAAATCCACTGACCCAGGCTATCTTTTGGACAGGACTTTGTTTGCACACTGCATCCAATGGTTCCTATTTATACCCCTGAGACACACTGTAATTGCACTAACCAGGACTTGAATCCAGACCACTTGATCCAGAGTCCACCGTGCTATAAATTGCAACCACTATTAAATTAAATTAATTTTTAATTAACAGGGGGCCTCTCAGAGAGTCGGCAGAGCACTGTGACATTACAAGAACTTGACGAACGTGCAATGGAAACCATGGTAGATTTTTTCTATAGTGGTGAAATTGAGATTTCAGAGAACAATGTTCAGGACCTTCTACCAGTGACCTGTGTTCTGCAAGTGCAATCTGTGCAAGAGGCTTGTTGTGAGTTCCTGAAAAGGCAACTTAGCTCTGAGAACTGCCTTGGTAAGTTAATTAGCAACACTTGTGCAGTGTACACAATGTATCTAACTTTTCTTGCAAGTTTATAGTGATCGAGAAGAAGTTGGTAGACACTATCAATTACAATCAGAATGTCCAGTGTTGATAATAAGATATCTCCCAGGATAATAATTATTGTTAGTAGTTATTACTTATCCAGAAGCAAGTAAAGTTGTGTGCATGTGTAGCCCACATTAGGGAGCTTATAAGTAATAACAATGGCAACACAGAGGAATATGTCCAGCAAAAAGGTGAATTCATTTTATTGCATTTTGTCTTTGAATCTTGCAATTATTTTAGTACTACAGTACTGTAGATCTGTTCTGTGTGCCTATCAGTCTTGAAACGTGCTAAAGCTAAAATTGCAACAACAATTTTCTACTCCAATAGGAAATACAAAAAATTAGCTGTGGTCTTTCATGTTCTTTAAAATACCCAGAACATTGTCATTTCATGTTGTTGGTTGCAGGGGATGGTGAAGAAATGTACAAAGGTTTATAATACATGTGCATAGCTATTGTTCTGCTCATTAAACCTTTTGTTTCATGACATTCTTGTTGTTGTTGCTCTTCTGGCTTGCTTATTTATAAGCTCCCTTAATTTACTGTATATGAACAAGAGAATCGCCTCAGTGCTCATGCACTCAATTCTTTTCTTGTTTGATGTCAGGGATTCTACAGACTGCAATTATTCCATTTGGTATAATTGTCCCTTTCACCTGTGGTGACTTGAGATGTGAATCATATCCAAATGAATCTTCAACATACAAATGTGTCTGCATAATCAGTCAACTTTATTGTCTGATGAAGACTGCATTTTTAAGTAGTTAGCTGTCGCATCATTGCAATCTGCGTCTCAGTTGACTACATTGCCTGACACAAATGATGATACGATATAAATTGCACTTTTAATTATGTTGATCACAACACATACTGAAGTATGACACTACACAGAAAAACAACCGCTGAAAACAAACAGGCAAACAAACAAACTTGTAAGCAATCATGAGGCATAGAACAAAACTAAACAAACACACCAAAACAACAAACCATAAAATTTATACAGAAGTGCCTTTCTACTTTTCAGCTCAACAGCTTTGAGCTGTCATCAAGTTCTTATAGATCCCCTAGGATCTCCTTTCCCTTAGGATTTGTATCAGTTGCATGTATTTTTATTGTAAAACAAAAGAGAGTTGTCTTTAGTTAAAATAAATTATTGCTGATTGTTTGCAGGAATTAGTGCCTTTGCTGATCGGCACGGTTGCACAGCTTTAGTGTCATCTTCAGAATCATTTGCTAGGCAACACTTTATTGATGTTGTTCAGAGTGAAGAGTTTATGGAAATCTCTGCTAAGCAGTTGACACGACTCTTGTCTGATGACGACCTCAACATCCAATCTGAGGAGCGAGTGTTTGAAGCTGCTTTAGCATGGATCAAATATGATGCCGATGTGAGACAGGTACAATAAGTCTGTAAAGTTCCTTATTATATGGTCAACTCTGTGAGCAGGCAAGATAAACGGAATCTTGAGCTGTGATTGGCTACCTGAGCAGGCAAGATAATCATGTGCTTTCTTGCCTACATGCAGTGTTCCTTAAGAAAATAGTGGTTTTTTTCCATACAATAAATCCTTTATTGGCCAAGCTTGTGCGGTCAAGAAGGCTGGATATTAGCCTAGTTCTTCTTTTTTTTTTTTTTTGGCGTGTTTATGGACCAAGGCGGAGTCTCTAGAGGTGCATAAACACACAATTAAAGAACGAAACCAATACCCAGCCATCTTGACCAAACAAGCTTGGTCAATAGCCCATATGTAAGTAACAACCCTTGAACTTCAGTTTCAGATTTAGCAGCGTTTTTGTGTGGGTACATACTTTCGGAGGGCCACTATAGTTTGGGTAGCTTTAAGTTATTGTAAGCTAATCAATTGATGTGTAACTCGAGGAGAAAACATTGATTTGTTTCACACATGTACAAGATAAAAAAGAAATATATACGTAAAATTAAATCAGAACGAGCAGTTAGCAAGCAGTTAGCTTGCGACAAAAAACGATCAATTTCTGACATATATATGTCATGATATATGTATATATATATATATATATATATATATATATATATATATATATATATATATATATATATATATATATATGACACATACTGACAACCGTGAAATTTTGATCGTTTTTTTCTGGAGGGTTTTTCTATTGTTCACTGTGCCAAGCTTTTAATGCATATTCCGACTCTTGAGTTGTTTACTGCTACCCTTTAAGTCCTAAAATCAAACTATGAATTCTCCTTATTTATTGGTTACATTTCTTTTAATTCCAGTGTTGGGAATTTGATACAATGCGATGACATGTGTAAGTGTAACATATTGATCTTTTGCTCAGGAATCTGCCCCTGAAATCCTCAGCAATGTTAGGTTTCCTTCGCTGTCAGCGGAATTTCTAATGGATAGAGTAGCAACAGAGGAAATTATCAGAAATAACAGAGCCTGCAGGTAAACTTTGTTGAAAGCTTTTTATCTGATAATCGTACGTTGTATCAAGCTCATTTTTTGGCTGAATCTCTCGAACGATATCATTGTGCGTCCTTGATAATGGCTTTCCCTGAATGACTAACAACAAAATGCACGCAATTTCAATGTGGGAATCTGGGACCGAATCAATTATAAACATTCCTGAAACCCTGAGCTAATGGTCACGCAGGTAGACGCAAGTGGAAAACTTGGGTCTACTTGCGACTCTGTTTGGCCAGGCCTTACGTGCACTTGCGTTGACTTGCGACGACTTGCGCTCACTTTGATCAAATTTGCACGTAAGTTGGCCCAAGCTTTTCACCGTTTGGCCACCCATCCCAAGTCGACGCAAGTTGAGTGACGTTTATTCGTTGTTAGTATAAATCTACTAGCGTTCTATCACGAATGCCGTTCTCTGATTGGCTACGCTACTCACTATCTATTCTGTGATAGATTGTGAGTAGCGTAGCAGTGTGCCCTTGTTCACAAAATGAAGGCCGCTTCTTGGTGTTTTCGAAGTGTCTGTGAAGAGGATTTAGATAAAGTTTTGAACTACTAGTAGATTTATACTAAAACAATTAGATTATTCGCTCTCGATTTCTATCGCGTGATAGTTGACGAGGGCGCAGCGATAGAAATCTCGAGCTCATAACCTAATTGTTTAATAGATAGTGAGTAGCGTAGCAGTGTGGCCTTGTTCACAAAATGACGGCCGCTTCTTGACGTTTTCGAAGTGTCTGTGAAGAGGATTTAGATAAAGTTTTGAGCGACTAGTAGATTTATACTAAAACAATTAGATTATTCGCTCTCGATTTCTATGCTGCGCCCTCGTCAACTACATTTGTATCACGCGATAGAAATCTCGAGCTCATAATGTAATTGTTTATTATAGTATCCTATTAGCCCATGAAATACAAGATATCTTTGCAGGGTTTTAAAGCCTTTTTTTGCGACTTGCGAGGAAACTTGCGAGTCCGTTTGGCCACCCTTGGCCAAGTCTCCTCGCAAGTTCAACTTGCGACTGTTTGCGAGCCCGTTTGGCTCAGGGCTTTACAGCTATATAGCTATATAGCTGTTACTTATCCGTTATTTTAACTGGTTCTCATCGTTGACTATTCGCTCACAGACGATCGCGCGCTCTTATTTTCCACATGCCTCGATTGCTCGGAAGCTCATGGATCGTAATATGTCAAACACGAGAGACAGTGTTTTACCACATTTCCAAACACCGAGAAAAGAGTTGAAAATGCGACGCGTAGCGGAGTATTTTTGACCAACGTCGAGGTGTTTTCAAACGTGGTAAAACAGTTTCTGGAGTGTTTGATATATCTTCTCAATCGAAACTAATTCAGAAGAGGAAATAGAGCAATAAAATCGTAAAAAAATATCTACGATAATGAAGATCAGACATCTAAACACCGTCACGGTTATGATTTACTTTGTTTAAACTTGATGAATTACTCAGAAGTTCAAGCTTATAAATGCAGTGAACGGCGCTAATTTTTCTTAATCTTTTTTTAACAGTGATCTTTTGCTGGAGGCCACAGAATGTCTTCTTATTCCCAAGCGAAAATCTCAGATGCACAATCACAGAGTAGCTCCCAGGAGACCAACATCTGTCAATCATGTGCTGTATGCTATTGGCGGAATGAGCCGCAGGGAAGCCAGTAAAAGTGGAGAGAAATATGACCCCAAAGAAAGAAAATGGAAAACTATTGGTGAGGTTATTCTTTCATGATATCAGCTCGCGTTGTTGCTAGACTGCGAGCAGTCTCTCTTTAACTTGAAAATCCGTGGGGAGGAACGCAAAACAAGTAAGCATGCGAGTAAGACTGCGAAACCGCGAGTCGCGAGTAGCGCGGGCGTCTCGCAGGCTCACGACCGCTCACTTGTGTTGTGTTGTTTGCGTTCATAGCCGCAGATTTTCGAGCAAAACAGAGTCTGTTCACAGTCTACATTGTTACTGTCCTAGCTATTCAACAACTTGAAGTTGATAAAGGGAAAACTCATCTCCCTAGCGAGGTTATGAAGTTCATGAACGCACTCGCTTAGCTTCACGAGCTCGCTACAGCGGCTAGTTTCTCTTCATCAACTTTTAGTTTATGTTGAATAACTAAGTGTTTCACTTGTCCACCGAGATAACCAAACAGTTTCTTCAGAAAGTTACGATACCTTTGTTGCCATGATTTCTCAAGTGTTCTAGAAACCCGTCATACGTTTACTAGACAATAAGCATGAAAATGCATTCAGTTTGACGATCGCCTGTAGTCTACACTGAAAAGAACAAGACCGCTGATATTTTGTATCGTATGACGATTCCCTCCCAAAAGCTTTTGAAAGTGGAGGGTTACATTTGTAAACTGTATGCACTAAAACTCTGCTAACAGGTAAACGTTGCGACAAGATAAAGAAGAGCAAAATATACTTATTTTCTTCCATCAGTGTCGTTTATTAAACTTTTGATATCTGCTTATCAAAAACAAAACGTGTTTTTTTACCCCCCCCCCCCCCCGGGAAAACGACGGGGTGGCTCGTCGTACCGTTTAGGGGTTAAAAAAGCGGGTTTGGGAGTTCTTAGTGTTCAGCCTCAAAAGGTTCACAGCGGGAGGGTTTTGGCTCGATTACCACCACTGTTCGGAAAAGGAGCCCGCGCTCCGAGTAACGTAAACCGAGAGAGCGGTGGAAATCAAGCCTATTTAGGGTGTTGAGTCGAAAAAAAGTCAGTGTCAGTTAATATGTTGTTTTATAATTGGTGCCCCTTAGGGATGAAAAAAAAATTATCAAGCCACGCCCACAAAACGGGATCGTGGTGCCTCTGCGGGGTTCTTTTCAAAATTTCCGAAGAGCATCCCCGTCATTTTTACATAGAAGTCCTCCTCCCCCCTGGGGTATTTTGAAGACTCAAGTTAGTTAACAAACGTTTTTTCCTCTTCCTTTCTCGATCTAGGCGACATGAACATTTGCCGTTGGGGTGCAGATGTGGGTTCATTGGGGCCGTTTCTTTACATCTGTGGAGGCAGTGACGACTCCTCCCGGCTGGAGACAGTCGAGAGGTTTGACCCGTTTGCTAATGTGTGGGTACCGTCTGTGCCCATGTCGTCGAGTCGCAATGGTGTTGGTGTCACAGCTGGGAGTGGGAGGATATATGCATTAGGTACGTCATGTAGGACGCCTTTCCATTGATTGGTTTGTAAAGCTCGTATGACTACTTTACCCAATCAGGGCGAAGGCCATTTTTTCGGTTTATTATTGCGCTTTTCAATTGAGTATCGTAAAACCAAAACCAAGTGATTACTTTCAATTGGCCAATCACAAAGGACACACAATTCAGTGAACCAATGAAAAACTCGAAGCAAACATATGTAGCCGACGCAGAGCGCGGGAAAACGCGAGCTAGCGTGTCACGTTTTCTTTTGTTTTAACTTCTCATTGATTGAGAAAGTGGCGTGAGCTATTAAAACCAATCCCTAAGCGTAGAAATGCATTCTAACTCAAGCGCGAAGTACTTTCAACACTCAATTGAAAACCGCTTTGTCATATATTAAATATATCTAACAGGAAGACCGATCGGAGCTTTATTTTTTTTTCGCAGCTTTATCCCGCCGTTGCTAGCGGCCGCGTTCCATATTTTCCCGCGCTTGCGAACCACTTTTAGCCTCAGTCACTTGATTTCCCGCCCTTGCCATTACTCAGAGTACATGTACTTGCCCTGTCGCATTAGCCATAGACCACTCGTGTTCACGCTTCAAATGTCCACTAGGGGGCTTCCTTACTTCGCCAGCGGTTACATGTTTTCTTGTTTTACCGGTATTTACTTGTTTTCCAGCGCATCTTCCATTACAAGTTTTCCCGTTCGCTAGTTTATCTATGCCTCGTATAACATCTTTAACGGCCCAAGACAACATCGGCTAACGTAAAGTTCTTGTCACTCACAGGTGGTTTCGACGGCTCCATGCCTCTGAACACGGCCGAGTATTATGATCCCAAAATTGGTAAATGGACGGAGATCTCTCGCATGAACCAGTGTCGTTTTGGTGTGGGTTGTGCCGTGTTACACGATATGGTGTATGCTGTGGGAGGCACAGATGGTACAAACCTGAAAACTGTGGAAAGATATGATCCAGAGCTTAACACGTGGACGATGGTCGCTTCCATGAGCACTGCAAGGTTTGTTTCATTATTCTTTAAAATTGCTGAATCAATACTCAAATAACTCATCACATGAGTGATTGTACATGAAAGGACAGCTCAATAGCTTTCATTTGAATGGTCACACACTAAAATTTCATCCACAGACTTAAACGTTAGAACCACCTTGTACAGCATAATAAACAGTACCACATGGAAGTACTGCTCAATAGCTTTCATTTGAATGGTCACACACTAGGATTTCATCCAGAGACCTAAAAAGTTAGAATCACCTTTTACAGCACAATAAACAGTACTACATGAAAGTGCTACTCAATAGCTTTCATTTGAATGGTTGCACACTAGAATTTCATCCACAGACCTAAAAGTTGTACCCGCCTTGTACACACATGAAAGTACGGCTCAATAGGGTTTCATCACCCTCAGGATGAATACAATACAGTTCAGCCTTCTAAATTGTTTCTTTCTCATCCTTGTTCAAAGCTGGAAGAACTAGGAAACAAAGTTTACAAGTCGTGATTTTAATGAACAAATTCTCCTTAGTAGTCTTTATATCTTTCTTATAGAAGAAGTTGGGAGAATTAAATTGAAAACGTTTTGTTTTTGTAGAAAACAAGTGGGCGTCGCTACATTAGGAGGTTATCTTTACGCCATTGGAGGGTGTGACCACGGACATCGATATGACACAGTGGAGCGTTACGACCCAGGGAAGGATGAGTGGGTCACCGTTGCGCCGATGAGCACCCCACGGAGTGGGTGTGGGGTCGGTGTTTTGGATGGTTTTATTTACGTGGTGGGAGGCTACGATGGCACTTCGTATCTGAGTTCAGTTGAAAGGTAAGGTTTGCATGGCTTAGGTAGTTTATATACATATACATGTAGGTGAAACTTTTTGTCGCCGGTCTAGATTATCTCGCGTGTTCCAAGGTGAAAGGGCTTCACTCACAGCACCACATGAAAGTACTGCTCAATAGCTTTCATTTGAATGGTCACACACTGGGGTTTATCCTTACACTTAAATGTGTAACATCTTTATGAAGCATCTTGTACGTCATAAATAATGTTCAAAGGTAATGACGCAAAGAACCTTTTTATTTTTGTTTACCTGCGTAACGACATAAACTAGGGCCTCATTCGTGTCCTTGTTTTGTGCCCCTAGATACGACCCCTTGTCGAATGAGTGGCATCCAGCACCTCCTCTGAGCCAACCGAGGGACTGTGTGGCAGTTTGTGTGGCAAGCTGTAAAAGGACATTTAGCAACAAGAGACTGTTTGGGGAATCGTCACCGAGTAGAACTCCAGCCGTCTAGCGATGATCTAAACAGCGTCATTTAGAACTTAGCACGTGATGTGCAGAGGGGGAATTTGGTTCCATTGAGATGAGGTTTGAACCTTACCACGAGGCGACCTTTCAAAAGCAGTTCACAGTTAGGTGATAGGCACTGTCACGTGTTGACCACATGTAAAATGGGGGCACGTGATCAAGTTGCACGTGACCAAACAGCACGTGTTTACACTGTGCGCAAAGGTTGCAAGAAGCAACAAGATTGCAGAGGTACACAAGAGGTGGATGGAAGGAGCATTTAAAATAAGAGAGTGTTTCTTAGAGAAACAACGCGTTTACACTGTGAGCAAAGGTCGCGAGAAGCAAGATTGCAGAAGTCAAAAGATTGTTGTGCACAAGAGGTGCATGGAACAGGCATTTGGAATAAAAGAGTGTTTCAAACAGAAACAGACAATACAAACAGAAACTTTTGGGTGCACAAGACGACATTGACAACATTGAATGTGGGCCTACTCAATTTACAAAGGAAATGAATCTGCCTTATCGGCGGGCGTACCTATAAAAGTACCAAACTGGAACAAAAACACTTGCGGAACGAGTGATCAAGAATCTTCGACTCTGAAAAGATTACGGCGGAGAACGTTGTCTTGGACTACTAAGCAACTTTGGTCTTTGAGACAGTTGATATGTATTAACAGTATTTAAATAAATAGCAGTAAATGACTTGGTCTTTCTTGTAATGAAAGCTAAAAGAAATGCGATTTGAATTCAGCGCGAGTACAAATTCAACTATGGAATTCATGTGTAGCAAGTTAATGCTACGGACAATTTTCTGGGAAAATGACGACTCTTGAAAACACAGCATAACACATAAGCCATCGTACACTAGTAGAAATAGGACAGTGTAAAGTTTAAATCTTTTGGTATCTTGAATAAGTTAGTAATAGAGAGGTTTATAGGAAGTTAACTGGGATTTCGTAACTATGGTTATTCCGACTGGCATGTAATATATTAAATTTGGAAAACAATTAGTTAAAAAGAGTATTAACGAAGTTAAAACCGATGGATAATTTGAGAGGGTTTTCTTTTTTACTTTTGACAAACCACAAGGAAGATATTCAAAGAGCAATCACTTCGCCGGAAATAGAATGGGAAAAGTTGCGAGAGACATGTTTTATTTTAATTGAACATGATTCGCTGAAAATATATAGGCTTTTCTCTAATGGGTGCCGAGGATTTATGAATGACCCAATTGTAAGCAGAACCGGCTCAAACGGTCTCTTGTTGAGGTTACTGGTAGCTAACTACAAATTAACTTGATTTGCTGTCTGAAGTTGTATGTCACTAACGACAAGAATATTTAAACGAGTTCAGATGGGTGAAGTCTGTACTGACAAGAATTGATTTCAGGTCGGGCCAAATTAATCTTTGAAAACTTGTCATCAAATAGCACTATTACTTTATTGCACACTGGCGAATTTGAAGTCAGTAGTTTAGAAAAGGAAACGTGAATATTTTAGAGAAAGAGGTCCAAGATTTAAATGAAGTAGCTAAACAAATATTCTGAGGTATGGTTTGTTGCAAGATAACAAAATATAGTAAACGGAAATTTACAAGTCAAACTTTTCGTCAAATCTGTTAGACACGAAACCTATTAAATAAGTTTCACTGAAATGTATATCAAATTGTCAGATATTTATGCTTGAAATACAGATTTATTTTATTGACATTCGTGATTTGTTTTGTTTTGTTTTGTTTTGAATGAGGAAAAATAGATTGATAAACTTGATCTTGTACCAATTGATTCTGCACGAAGCTTAGCTGTTTTCTGAGATATTGATCACAATTTTAACAGTTGGCTGACACGAAATGGCGGCTATTTTTGAACTGATAGCAGAGATTTGAGATCTGCAAATTGTATTGTTAGCCGAGAAGTGGGGCTGATATTTTTCCCTAATGCTCGAGAAATCCCCGAAGATTGTACTCAAAAACCTCGTTCCCAGGGCCTTTCCCTTATAGATTTGGAGGGGCAAAGAAAAGCCCTGGTAACGAGGTTGTGCATTCAACTGAGACTCCAGCACTCCCATCCTGAATTGCTGGATTGTAAGAATGAAGTGCAATTCGCAACATTAAAAGAGTCGAACCTTTCAGAAATTCCATTAAGCTTTAGAATTGAACTAATGAATGAACTGGAAAAGGTAGTAACTGTTCCTAAAAAAACCCACCGACCGTTTCGAAACATTACACTAAAAACAAGATAAGATTAAAGTTATTTGATATGGTTTTATCCTCCGTGGTTAAATTTTGCTATTCATGCAGTTGTTTTTTGGCGGGTAGCACTCAGTTGCTCACGGGGTAATACCTCTGGGGACTTCCGTTGAATAAATCATATTACAAAAAAGTGAACACATAAAGACTTACGCCTCACACTGTATTTCAGTAAGATTTTATTTTGTCAGGTGTAGTAAGGCAAAGGTATACTTTAGCAGGCAAAGGATATGATATCTTGGAATTAAGTTTCATCGCTCAATGTAAATAAATGATATATTTGGAAAACATGTACCCATCCTACTAACACACGCTCAAGTGATAAGAGGGAGCCAGTTTAGAGGAGAATATTTAAAGTAGTTTGACCTCGCCGCGCATGTTGCACCTCGTGAACTCGAGCGCTCAGAGCGATCGCGGCCTAGCATGTTACTCGAGCAACTGCTATGAAGAATATATATATTTACCTTATTTAACTACATGCTAGGAATTCCCAGCATAAATTATCTAATTTTTGCTATAACATAATTAAAATTCATTTTATTTATAGGTCTTCGTTACTAGTTTATCTGTAATTTTCTTTGTTTTACTGTGTTATTATTGGCAGAAAATAAATGCCGCTTTTTACTGTTAAATCAGTTTTTTTGGCTGACAGACGCTATATGGACCTTAGTTTTGCTGAGATCGGCTAGAAAGCTATTTTTTTTTAGCGAAAAAGATCGATATCCCCAAGATTAGGTACCAAAATGTGCAACATTGTTAATTTGGTGCACGCGCATAAGCCAAGAGTTTTTTTTTTCCAGATATCTGGTAACATTTAAATTGATGACGTCACAAGTTGTACAAAGAGCACGACCACTCAGGACTTGTATATGCGCCGTTGGCAGTCAAAGGGTCAATATGGTGCATTTTCCCCCAATTTCATATTTTTTTAACTTCAATTTAGATCTATGTAGGAATCTAGAGCCGAAGGTATTAGATTTCTTCCATGATCGTTGATCGCCCTCTCTGTTCCCTTCTTTTATTTTACTCTTTCAAGTTCACTTCTCGCCAGCCATTCGTTTCTGTTCTTTGAGCTCCCATGACCAAGCGACTGTGAGGTACATTTTAGTTCCCAGGTTCTTCTCATCATCCCACATCCAAAACCAAATCCAAAACGGCGGCTGTAGCGGACTGGGTTACTCTCTAGTCCCCCACGAGTATCTGCAGCCACCGTGAGAGTACGTGGAATCTTTATGTTTATTCTTGCTGATCGGTGGTTTGTTCACCATCTTTGTTTTCTTCACCAGCAGGCTTCTTTTGAACAAGTTTCATCTTCATTTCAAGAATGGGGACTGGTAACGCAATCACCAGAGTACCCACCAAACAACACACGCTTCCCATCAGCTGACCAATCGCGGTCTCCGGAGACATGTCACCATAACTGTTATGAATAAAGAAAGGATCATTTTCAAGTTGAAAATGACCGTCGAACGGTCGAAACGTCGTTGTTTTTAAACTTAATTTGTAACAAAGGAAGAGAAATCTGATTGGTTAAGGAGAGAATTAAATCCGACTATAGTGCCAATTTCTATATATGGTCTTCACGGCGAAGAGTAGTATTATAGTTTCATATATGGTTAGCTAAGTTAAATAGTCACAATTCAAGATGGCGGCGGCATTCAGTTTAATCGAACTGTACTGATGGCGGTGTATTCAAAAATCTGCTAGCGGCTGTATTGTGTCTTGCGGTTTCCGCCTGGTAAGATGTTTACCTCGTATTATAAATAAATCATGATATGAGTTGTACACCATATTTTAAAACAGTAACAATTCGTATATTCAACAGTTGCAAGCAACATTCACTGTTCGGCTAATTAATCGCACGTTTGTGCGATACTTGGACGATGTTGTCTTCAGTATCATTACAAATTGTGTTGTTAACTACAACGATATCCATGCAACTCATAAAGCTGGAATGCGTATAGCGAAATTATTCAGAATGCGAGAAACCAGTTCATAATCCGTCTGGTAAGTTGAGTAAGTAGGAACTTAGAGTAAGTTCAGAGCACAAGATATGTTACTTTGTCAATTGCAACGCTTGAGATAAATTACTTTAAAACCTCACTCTGAAGCTAGCGTGATCAATCTAGTCGTAACATCCAAATTGGAGGCTTGAAATTGAAAGTTCAAGCGAGGGAAACTGGTGTAAAACCGTTCGCGCCGGATCGAAAGATATGCTGGCGTCGGTCTTGTAGCTATGTTAGGTGGCAAGTGCACAAGTGCTTATTAGCGCAATAAGTAGAAATTTTGGGATATCGTGCGTTTTCTCAGTTTAAGGTTTTCATTTGCCTTTTGATAATCTGTTTGCGGAAATCGAACTTAACTAACAGAATCAATAGCTGCAAAAAATGCTATCTTTAGCAACTAATTTGCGCTTTTCAAGTAAAAAACTGTTCCGATTAAACTGTTCGAATTACTGATACTGAACGCAACTCGCTGGATGCCAGGCGATATGCAAGGCATATAAAATTGATACCTCACGTTGTTATATGTCTCAGTTAGTACGCCTGCTATGATTGGTCAATTAAGCGGGCCGTAATCTACTGTACGACCCACTAAAATTTAAAGCTGTTTTTGTTGCCAAAATGTTTCGCGGTTTATCGCCAAATGTTGTCAACTTTTTTAGCAAGTAAACGTTTAAAACTTTCTTTTACTCCTGAAATTGTGTATTAAAACCTACTAATGACTTAAAAGTCACTAACAACGATTTCAATTTGACTCGTTTTGCTTTCGAGGTGCGTCAGAAATTTGAAGCCGTTCCGCGTGAATAGAAATCGTTCCTGAGCAAGTCAGACAGACAGTAGAGATATAATAAATATATTACTAAGCTCATTTTCTCAGTCCGTACTGTAAGTTACCGATCCTCGTTTTTTCCCCTTCAATTTATGGTCCGCGCGCTTCGCGCTTGGGCCATATATAAATCGATGGGGAAAAACTCGGTCCGTAACTTACAGTACGGCCCTCGAACTCGGTTAGTAAGAGGTATTTATTCCTACAAAATGGTAGTTCTTTGCTAAACACAAAAGCCATCACCTAGAAGCAACCATACAATCCATACTTACCCTGTTGTTGTCATAGTGACAATAGCGTACCACATACTGTCAGGGATGCTAGAGAAAGTTGTGCCCTTGACATCTTTTTCGGCGTAGTACACAGCGGTGGCAAATATGATCACACCAAGACCAAAGGAAAATAGAATAAATCCTAGCTCGGAAGAGGAGTTTTTTATCGAGGAGCCAAGAGCTTGCAGCCTGGTGGAATGCCGCGACATTTTGAACACTCGAAATACACGAAAAACGCGCAAAATTGTCAGTGCGTCAAAGTCGCCAGCGCTTTTCAAACCAATGTCAAGGTAAAATGGAATCACGGCTGCAAGATCCACAATGCTCTGAAACTCTTTCACGAACTTCCATCTGTGAGGGGCCGCAAACAGGCGGATCAAATACTCCAATGTTAAGACCACAACACAAGAGCCATCTAAGTATTGAAAAGCTTGCTTATATTCCTCGCCGCATGTTTTATCACCGCAGGGAATTGTCTCTGTTATGGTTGTAATGATACTCAATATAATAGCTACTCCTATGACGTAGTACACCACCTTGGCTGTGGTGGAAGACCTTGGGTTTTCAAACATGAACCACAAGCGTTGCCGGAATGTCTTCCGTTGCGGAACACACTCACAGTGGCTTGCAATTGCTTCTCCGGCTTCTGAATTTGATTCGCGAATTGCAGCAGCGTTCGCGTCGTGATATTCTTCGAGACAGCACAAACCCACCGCGTCTGTTGGAATCCGGAAAAATTTCAGTTCGTCTTCGTAAAACTCGCCGCATTCCTCTAGAGAAAAATGCAGTTTTCCATGTCGATAGTAGTTTAAGATATGTCGGAAAAAACTAGGATCCCTTTCAAAGAAGTACTCTTTCCGCTGCGAATCGTAAAAAGATTCCCTTTCGCTGCTGCCCAGTAGAGTTGTGGGGTATTTCTTCAATGTGTAGTCCCAGGTCTCGAACTTTCGTCCACTCACATTGAGGACAATTCGCTTGTCTTTCAACTGCTTACGATGCAATACACTGAATGGTTTCTCCTTTGTAAATATCGGAGTTATACCAACGAGACCAACTTCGCCAAGGGGAAGCCAGTTTTCAAGATCGTCGACAGGTTTATCCGTTGAAGGCATCTCAAGATTATCTTGCAATCTATCGGCGCAATTATAGAGGTGCGACCACTCGGTAACACGGCGTCTTGTAATTAGAGTTGGTGATAACACCCAGGGTGAACGAACAGAAACTCATTAGCGAGTACTAAATTCTTAATATGTACATAAACATTTTTGTTGATAATAGCACGTGCACCCAACAGTGCTGGATTATTTCGACGGCAAAGTGTCTTGACTAAGACAAAGGTGTAGACGAATCTACGGTAATAGACGGTTCTCGAAAATTGGGAAAAATGTGTTATTCAATTGGATTGGAAACCCTATGGATCAAAAACGTTGCACCTCATTTTGATTGTGACTGCGTGTTGTTTCTATTGACAATACGGGTACCTGCAACTGTTCTTTGCGAATTTAAGTGAGAAAATACGGTTTAAGATCGATTGCGCAAACTTTATTTGAAACAAATTCCTACATTCATTTAAATACCGATTTTAAGATTAGTTTTACAGCTTCAGCTTGATTTTGTTAAAACCTTGTTTTGTTTGTTTTTAGTCTCAGAATCCTTTTAAAGTTCAAACAAGTATTTTTTAAGCAGACGAAATAACAGAAAATTGCAAACAAATTACCACAATGCAAATAAACCGAGATGGGCATAATTTCCCCTTAAGGCCATCATTACAGGCGAGAGTTGGCCGAAGGGTTACTTAAAGAAATTAAGAGGATGATCTTTATGTTTGTATAAATAAAATAATTACATATACCTCCTGCAATTGTACCCTGACAGTTCAAATGGAGGCTTTTGCGAAACAAAAACAAACTCGCACCTGCCTTGGTCCTGCTAATTAAAAATGTTAAAATTCTCGTAATTAAGCTTTACCCCTTTTATCCGTAATCACAGCACGGATGAAGAAGTGACAGTGTTATCAGAAGCTGGAAAAAAATGACGAAGCATCTAACACAATAATGGTGTTTCGTTTCGCCCTTTTAGCTAAGGTGACGCGAAAATTAACTTTTTTAATTGCTTCACTTTTCAGTCAGCTTAGCTTGTATTATAATAACCGCCCACAATTTCTATTAAATGGTTAAAGGTTATAGCATTCAGAGATTTATAAACAATAGAAAGGAAAATAACACTGAAGAGCTTGTAAACTATCGCTTTGAAAAGTGGTAGGTGGTTTTAATTTGCCGCGCAAAAATGAACTGATTTATAACATAACACCTGCCAGAAATGGTTCTTCCCTTACATTATGTGCACGGTACCCTGCAGGCAAATTAAACTTCTCACTGGTGTAGCATGGTAGTTTTTCTTTACTCTAAAACCTTGAGAAAACAGTGACCTTAAAATGTGTTCAAATTATGACAGTGTTGCCCATTGCGCATGTTTTAAGCTAACCAATAATTGCTTGGGTAAGCGTGTTGGCTGCTTATTTTGTTTCTGACTTTCACCGCAAAAGCACGTCAGTTATTTGATTTGCGCCATTCAAACCAGACCTTAAGATCCTCTATGAAGCGTCTTCTCTCCATCCCAAAACAAAGACGTTCTTTAAAAGGAGAAAAACGGAAATGTTCATGTCATTAACTGAAATAATGAGTTTCTTAAGAGCAAAACCTACATGTAAGTGAGATTTACTCAAAGACATCTATATTTGCATTATCCTTTATTCTGATTTTATAATCATTTCAATATACAAGAACATAACCTTAAGAGTTGTTTTCTTTGTCTTTTCTGATCTGAACTGATATGAATTATTAAAATGATACATTTGTTCAACTTTATTATACAAGCCAATCTCGATGCTAATTTTCTAACCACGCTTCTATCTTCTCTTCTCTTGTTTTCGGTGTTCTTTTGAAAGGGTTTTTGAATTTTCGTTTCTTTTTGACGCCTTCTTTGGACCGTTCTTCTTCGCGTCTTTCATCTTCCATCTTTTGTTTGACGTCCCTGCAAAACAGAGGAACAATAATTTAGTACAGTATACCCTCCTGACGGTCCGTATGGAGGTGCAAGAATCTTATTATCTGTTAAATTTTCGGCGAGTTCTTAGCTACGTACCAGGCCCCAGTTGTTCGAAGGCTGGATAATGCTATCCACCGGATAAATCGCTATCTAGTGGATAATTGTCAACAAAACAAACCACGCTATCCACTGGATAGTGATTTATCCGGTGGATAGTGTTAACCACCTTTCGAACAACCCGGACCGCATTTTTTAGCCAGCAGCACATTTTGCTGATGTTGGATCGCAGCCTTCACTGAATTACAAATTGTGTTATTTTTCCAGCTAAAGTAAAGCTTGCGGATGATCAATAAAGTATGCATAAGTGGGTAATGGGATGAACCGTTGAAAAAAGAGTTTCTGTGCACGACCAAAGCGAACTATTGAAAAAATTTTCCTCAAAGTGGGAGGTAATGTTAGTTTTGACATTCAATTGATCGAATTGAAAATGAGGTTTTCGAGTTAATTTGATGACAATGTTTGGATTGAGAAATACGCATCTGCATCATTTAACTGACAGCGTCCTTTTTAGATAAACCCATTAATTGAAGAGTAAAAGGAGCTATAGCACTTGCTTCGTTGAATCACTGTTATCATTATTGCGTTGTGCCAAATCCTCAATTGACGAAAACGGGGTCAGAACTGAATAAAACTAACTGTTAAGTTCACTTACGCTGCGACTTGTAGCGCCACTAAATCAATGTCAACAAAATCATCTTCATTTTCCGAGTTAGATTCTTCTTCTTCAGCCAAAGTATCAAGGATTCCTGGTGAAGGAAATATAACACAAAGCTTTTAAAAAAACACTGATTCCGTACCATTTCGTTTTTTGGTATGATCACGCGATGGTTTATCACAATGGCAATCTCTACTGAGCTAAGACGAGTTGGAAAAGCAAGAATTTGCTATATTCTAACTTGCTTCTCCGAATCTAACTCACTTGTTTCAGAGAGCTAGTATCATAGATTAATATTCATATCTCAAGGTGTTTTCAGCTCACGGATCGCTGAACAAATTGCTAACTCGGTATATGAATTCAGAAATGAGAGAAGAGAATAGCTATAATACACGTAATGTGAAGACACTGGCCCTTAAAATGAACATGACGAGTGTTTTTTTCCAAAATATACTTGCGTGAAGCTCCACATGATAACGGAGGGGGATACAGAAATCTCACTATTTCCCAATTTAAGGAGGTCGAATCGAAATCCAGATCGAGAAACGACGCAACAAATTTTCCACGAGGCTGGGAAAATAGACAAACCGAAAATAACTTGTATCCACGTTGAAATACGTTGTAATATAAAGGAGAAAAGTTCGTCATGGTAAGGGCTGTTTAGGTCGCGTGTGTCGTTGAGATCAAAGATGGAATTCAATTTCCAAGCTCCCCGCGACCTTTTTAGCTCCATTCGACCCAGTGCTTCACAAGCGTATCAGAAGAAAAGGTCTGGTAACGAGTCTGGAATGCTGAAATTAACTTCGTAACAACTTGCCAAGAATTTGCTAACCTGCTAACAACCTACAGCACGGGCAACATAAACAAGATGATATCACGCTCGACAAAGATCAGTGGCTTAAATGAGTGATGGATGTTATCAATATGGAGCTGAATAAGAGGCAAAGAATAAAAGACAATTGGTGTTTTTTAAAATATCTTAGCAGCATGTATTAGCAAGTTGAGAGTCATCGATGTGGAACAAGACAATCGGCCATGCTTAATCACTGAGAAAGTTAATTTGATGTTGGTATGAGTGAATGAAAACAATATTGCTAAGCTTACATGGCTACTTATAACTAAATGCAAATTCTTCAGTTGAAAAGCAAACTCACTCAGTTTAGCTCTTAATATTTGCAGCATCTCTTCATAAAACGCAATAGCATCTTTCAGATTTCCCACCACATGGCTCAGGTTGCCTAAATTAGCCAAAGCCTTTCCAATGCCGTTTTGGTCGTTCAACTCCTTAGCAACCGTAAGCCTTTCTTTATTACAGCTTAACGCTTCATCGTAGTTCATTTGCAGCTCGTAAATGTTGCCAAGATTGTTATAAATCTTTGCTAGTGGCCGTTTGTCTCCTCTTTCTTTCGCTATATTCAAAGCGGCCAGAAAATGGTCCTTTGCCGTTTCTAAGTCACCGGTTATTTTATGCAAACAACCTAGATTACCATGCGCTCGACGCTCGCCTTTTTCATCCTTTAGCTCTTTCGATAACGACAGATGTTTCTGGTGGTATTCAATTGCAGTTTGATAATTTCCGAGTTTATAAAACGCAAGTCCGAGAAAACTGAGAGCGTCTGCCTCAGCAACTGGGTCTTTTTCTTCGATGGCGTCGGCTAAACACGTTTTCAGTTCCTTTATCTTCTCGAATAGTTCGTCTTCCGGTTCCTCGACAACTCTAAAATTCTTTGGATCGTTTTCTTCCATAAAACTACCTGCCTCTCCTTTCCCAAGTCTTACACATTTCGACGAATCACTCTATAAAGTTCTTCCAATGCTTAAACCCTTTTAAATGCATAGCGCTGTTGAAGTTCTAATTTTAGTTTACAAAATTTGACCAATCACATCGTTCGGTTTTGTAATCTGGCAGGTGGTAAATTTCGCTCGTGCAGCAATTAACGATGTCAGCTTGACGGGTAAATAACTAAATTCATATGAGTAGTGTCAAACAATCGTTCTCTGGAGGTTTACAGTAGAAGATTGCTTCCAGCCATAATATGTCTATAAGACATGTCATTAGACGTTCAAGTGATTAAAAGCGTCTCAGGAAAACCAAAACACGCGAGCTCCAATTCGGGCAGCGTCCACGCTACGCCGGAGAAATTTGAAAACGCACCTTTAATTTATTTCTACGGTTAGGCCTACCGTCCCCGCTAATCCGAAGCTTTTCGAAAACGCTCTTCAAACCAGAGGAATTTGAAAACGGCGGCTTTTCGTTTGCGTGTTGACGGAAACATTTTGACTGACTGAGCTTCTCGAAAACAATGGTGTCACGATAATCATGTGATTTCCCTGAGCGAGTTTTCCCCAAACGCAAATCCAAAATAACCGGTGATTATTGCGTTTTTAAATTCCTCCGGCGTAGTGTGGACAGAAAACATTTCATGCTTTTTAAGAGTGAAACCTTTTTCTAATCGGCGGATCTAGGGAGGGGGCTCGGGGGACCCTGTCCCCTTTATTTTGGGTAAAAAAAGAAAAAATCACAGAAGGAAGAAAAGCCAGCGGGGCAAGCAAAAAAACAAAAAGCGCCCCCCCTCCCCCCTACCCTTAGCTCAAGGTCTGGATCCGTCCGTCACTGGCATCGTCAATAGTCAGGCATGCCAACTATGAAAGAAAGGTATTCAATCTCAATTAAAAAAAATATTCGCAGGTGCGAAATTCATTGAAATATCATCCCGCAGGTGATTTTAGCGAAAATGTCTTCAGAAACAAAAAAACAAAAAGCACGGTGGTTTTTAAAAATGGGGTCTCACCCAGTCAGAGTGCTGTAAAAATGTTGAGATTAATAGGAGTTGTAGACCCTGTAGAGTTGTAGAGTTGTAGACCCTGAACATGGTTTTTGTCCGCCCAAGAGAAAATAAATTGAGGGTTTACCACACATAGATTGTTTCGACTGCTCCAGTAAAGTTATCTTGTACAGAAAAATTGGAGTTAATTAAAATGTCATTTATAAACCATTGACATAAATATATTAAACAGAAACGCGACTGAGATGTTTTTGTAGGTAATGAAAATGGGTTGTTTTATGATCCCGACATTGATAAAGGTATACTTAAGAGAAGGCCAAGGTAATAGAGTGACTCCCCCATGTAGGCCTTCTACCCAAGGTAATCCCTCTTAAGTTATTTTCAGACATGGTACCCAGTACTTCTGAGGATGTTACTCGCGCGTACGTCGTGTGCATGTTTTCTTGGAAGATTTGTTTCGTTTCGTTTCGTTTATAAACCGAAGGAAAACCTCCCGCGCTATGGGGATGCCTCCTTTAATATTTCAATATCAATATATCCTTGATCTTCAGTTCTCTTGATTTACCTTAGTCGAATACGTCAAATTAACCTCCGCGAATTAACATCAGTGAGGTTACTTTTCAGGAGGAGAATTAGGGAGAGGGAAGGGGATAAATTTTCTGTCGCGCCAACTTCCAAGTCTATTTGAAATGACTTGTAAAGGAGCTCGTCGATAAGTGACAACTGAAGGCAGAGCGGGGGAGTGGGGAGGGTACATGAGAATGACCTGCCCGTGCACACTGAGCCCTCACATCAGTTTAGATCCGGAATATGAATAAAATATCAACTTACCTTTATCGCGCGTGTTTTGTGTTTTGCGGCGGCCGTTTTGAATTTTTAATACGCGGTCTGCTAGTGCGAGGTCTGGAACCGAAAATTACGGAAATCGCTCGGAGCCTGCTCGAAGCTCCCAGAATTTGCGAATTTTTCCGCCCGTCCCAGACTTCTTAAATATCGGTTCCAGACTTCGCACTAGTAGACCCCGTATTTAAAATTCAAAATGGCCGCCACAAAACGCAGAACACGCGCAATAAAGGTAGGTTAATCTTTTATTATGAATTTTCTAAACGGATGTGAGGGATCCCTGTGCTAGTGTTTAGTTAACCAGTGATCGTTCTAGTCTTTTCCATGCGTTGAGGTTTTCGCTCGTCGTTTTTCTCGCTGCGCCCGAACTAACTGAAGTCACTGAACTCCTGGAAAAGGACATGATCGTTCAGGCGTTCAAATCCAAGATGGTGGGCGGTCTAGTTAACTGTCCCTATCATTACAAATTGTTATTTTGCCTCTCCTATCCTTCGAAATGCGTCTTGAACGACGCACTACGAAAAATAGTTCGTCTAGACGCATAATACGTCTTATGCCCGTCTTTATACTAGAGACACATAACCAGACGAACTACAAATGTTTGCCCAAGTTCGTCCAGATGAATAATGTGTAGCTAAACGGCCAATATTTAAACGGCTAGAGAGTTTCAACGGTTTACTATTTTTCGTCAAACTATCCTAGCTTAATTCTATCGTCAGATGTTAGAACATTTTCTAATCATTCCCTCAGTTCGCTTCTTCATCACTTACGTCGTGACGCAAAGCCTCCTCTCGAGAGAAGTGTTGCGTGACGGATCATATAACCTATTCTGTTGGAAAGATTTTGAGAGCGTTACCCCGCGCCGCTCACCGACATCCTAGCTTTGCCTTTTGGATAAGGTAGCAGCCAAAACCACGTCAAGGTACATTGTCCCTACATGTATTGACTTTGCATCGTTTCTGCTTAAAAGATTTTACCTTTTACCTTTACCTTATCCAGGGCTTTACACCACTCCCCCCCCCCCCCCCCCGCTCCCCACTCAAGAACAATATTTTTTCCTCTTTTTTCAGTTACTAGTACTCCTAAAAAGTAACTGGATTCTGATTGGCTAAGTGCAAAAAGTGTAATTGGTATAAAAGTGCAAATTACAGCGACGATTTCCGATGTTAGTACGAAGACACTCAAGACTGTTATCGGTTATGCAAGGTAATCGAGGTGGTCGAAGCTTTCCAAAGTTAGTCGAAGATAAATAGATTTTTGCATACTTCCGAAGACCACTCGATTACTTCCGAAGACTTTCAAAGTCACCTCAACACTTTCGTAGATTTTCTAATGCTGTCCGAACACTTCCGGAGATTTCGAAGATTTCTGAAAATCACGCGAGGACTATGGAAGATTTTCCAACTCTATCTGAAGGTTTGCGAATACTTTTGGAAATTTTATAACAAATGCATCTTTTGTCGCGGTTAGTGACTCACGTGGTGGTCCTGCGAGGCGCCGAAAAGGCGTGGGCGTAACTTAAGTTTTTTTTTCACCCCTCAGGCCTCAGAATTACCAATTCTAAAACAACACACTATCTCTATGCATATTTTTTAGACTCAATACCCTAAAACGTATCGCAAAAGACCTTGTGAGGCTGAACCCTAAGAGGTACCAAAACTGTTTTTTTTTTTTTACCCCTAAAGGTATGACGAGTACCCATGTCCTTTTTAAACAGGAGTGCACCCCTCCCCCCCCCCCCCCGCCCAACCTGGCGAAAAGTATACGGTGCAGTAGGAAGGTTATTTATAAATCAACATGCAACAGTTATCAATTCTGTGCTAGTAGAAATAATTCAGATAATGTTGATTAGAACGGTCGTTACTTTCAGGATTTGTCAACAGCCGCGAAATTTTAGAGCTCTTTTCGGGAGGAGGGTAGATTGGGGATTTGTCACTTTCGAAACTTTGCAGTGTATTCATTTATGTCATAGTTTTGTACCGAATTTGTTAAGAACTATATCGTTTGGACCGCACTCATGACCGTGATTATTCTTTAAGATACTTTATCTACTCAAGTACAGTAAACAAGGACTGATTCCATTTCACGGCGGGCTCAAAATTTGTCCGACAGTTGTTTGTTCCCTTGGAATATGCATTGTATGAAAAGAAAGCTTATTATGGCTCTGCTAATAAGCCTCAACCTAGGCTGGGTTTTCACTAGCTTCCTTGGGCTTGTCACGAAGATTGCGAGACGAGCCTGCGTAGGTTTTTACGAATTCCTGGACAAATTAGATAAATTTAAGTAACTCGTTTTCAACTGAGGGATGGCAAAAGGAAAAAGATTCATTTATTAATGTTTGTGGTTCCGGACCATTGTTTCGCCTCTTTTTTGTTTTCTCACAAACCTCTTGAATTGTAAAGAACTGCAGACCAGAAACTCAGGCAGGATTAGTATCGGACCACTGATATGCAAATTGAATAAGAAAAACAAAGTAGAAGCTGTACGCGTTTTGGATAGCTGCTATTCTTATTCAAATCAGCCGGATTCAAAAACCGTTGAAGCAAAGAGAGAGATTTAATCCTGTCTAATATTATCATTGGCCTTTTATGCAAGAATATTCATTTCATTATTCTTAAAAAAAGTTGCAATACAAGGGAGGAACGACAGAAAAAAAATCGAGATCTTGAGGATTAGAGACCACCGAAAATAAGTAACTGGAAAAGCATGTCAAGGGAAGTGCATGATTTGAGTTCGAGTGTATTCGATATTCCTGGACGATTTTACGTGTAACAAGCCAGTGCTTATTTAACTTACATATCAGTATTTGCCGCAGGTCCACGGATTGGGGGTTGGCAAAATTTGCCTGGCAGCCAAATCCTTGGAAAACCGCTAAGTAAGCCGTGTGTGGGTAATGCAACCTTTGAAATATTTATTAATTTTGAATATTATTCAACCTCGTATCACGGCACAATATCAGCATTAAGTTAACAATCAAAATAAATTGAATATTCCTAGTTACGCAACTTCTGAGTATTTCTCCTTCCATTTAGCGATGTCCTTGTTGTATTGTTCATGTGCTTTACGGTTTTCCTCGAAGTACGTTTCTTTCTCTTCCTCAGACATTTCCTTCCATTTTTGTCCAAGCATTTTTGCTCGCTCAATCACAGACACACTTTTCAAGCCTTCTGCGGACCTATGCATAAAAAGAATAAAAGGAGATGGCGGGCTTTTGGGGTATCCTAAGAAATGACGTCTTTCTTTATCAAGTTGTCTCATCTTTGGGCCATGTTTTTCATCCAGATAAGCCCTCTCCTCTGTTGATAATCCTTGCCTAAAGCTAATAACGTGTTGTTTGTATTCCTCTTGTATCGCTTGTTGTTTTTGTTTTAATCGCTCTTTCTCTTTGTGTGGAAGATTTCTCCACTTGTTGGACAACGCTGGCATGACTTCTTGTGCACTAATTCCTGGTGTCATCCCGGCTTGGACTTTGGAATAATTCTCTTTCACAAACAAGCCGAACAGTCCTGGTGGCTTCTTTGGTAACTTTTCAAACGTAGCATTGTAAATGTCCTTGTTTTCCGCGGAAACTGCTTTGACAGTGCCCTTCCCGCTTTCTGAAAATCCATTCCCCAAAGTCTTGGAGATCTCTCTGTCTATTTTATGCGAAGAATCATCGTTAGCGAACCCGCTCTTTTTACGCGAGCCCAATTGATATGCTTTCGGAACAACTACGTTCGTTTCGGGTGATTTACCGTTCTGTGTGGCAAATCCGTTTCCTGAAATTGTCCGAGCGAGCAGACCTTGTCGAAATGAAAGCGGTTTCCATGCTATGACCGAAACAAAGCGAAAAATATTCATTCTTATAACACTGAGCATCAATCGTCTGATTTTCAGTGCTATTCTCGAGCACCAATCTACTAATATATGCAATGCTTTTTTTGTTCTTGTTTCAATTAGCATATTGTTACGTCAGCTTGCATTGCGTCCATCTTCTAATCCATGACGTAATGTCCAAGTAGCTGTTATTGCTCATAAATTACTTCGAACAAGTCGAAGCTAAAGCCGCGTTATCTAACGAGGAAAAACATTGATTGCCTCCCATTCATTTTGAATTGCATTGATCAACGTAAAGTGCAGTCGAAGATTTGACAAAACCTCCTCGCTGGGTTCATCGGCGTTCCGTTATGTCAGGATATAAATCTGATATTGTACCAGTACGCATGCCGGCCGGCCGTGGCGCTTGGTTAAAAAGATTCCTTTTCAGAAGTCCTCGAAAACCCCGCTAAGTAATCCCTAAAGTCCACCTTCATCGGTGTTTTAACCTTGAAAAAAAAGAGAAACAACAACTTAATTTAAAGCCTTGCTGCAACGAATCTTTATTAGTCAATGTTAATTAACGCAAGCACCGGCAAGGTGTTATTTTGAATTTGAATGGGAGCAACTTCGGAATACCCGGCCACACACGCCCTCCTTAAATCTATTATTTTAATTATTACGACTTTGTGACTGCGGTAGTAGCATTTGAAAACACATATTAACTGGCCGGGTATTCTGAAGTTTAGCCTTTGAATGTTGTTAAATCTTGAATTCAAGAACATATTCTTTCAGCCGTTGCCTACATCAGTTAATCCAATAACAGACGAAGGTGAAACACAGAATTTTTATTCACTTCGACACAGGTGAACCTATAATTACGGACACTCTGTACTAAGAACACCTGTTACATTGCGGACAGCCACTTGTTTTGACAGCGTCCTTATTTCAAAACAAATACTAATGATAGCCTGTTCGCAGGCTACTTGTACACGTGCATTGTTTTTACCCACTTAATTAGCGCGCGTAACTTAATATCGGGCCATATGACTATGAGACGAGCTTTTTTTTCACTTTAAATACCAACATGAAAGAAACACGAGAACGCAAAGAAAAAAAGATGCTTTAAGTGCTAAGCGATGGGAAGAGAACCAGGTGGGTATTTACAATTACGTGGCCGAGGTAGGCTTTTGTCGATTGTGCTAGCATAATTTTTGGCATAATTTAGCAAACCGGGCGTAAGTTTTAGCTTTTATCTAAATTTAACACTGCTAACATAATCTGGTATTTTTTGACCTTCACGATAGGGCGTATAGTAATTTCGTTTTGAATTTATTTCTTTTTACTTGTTCTGTTTCTAATGCTGTTGTTACTGTTGACTTCGGGCTGCTTGTGTGGTCGGTGCGATGTTTCTTTGTCTTAGGCCCCGTGCACCTCAGATGGCGTTCTCGAGTTCCAGTTCAGATAGTTCAGCAGTTGACAATGACCAGAGGAACATATATAGCGAAAGAAGTACCTCAGACATAAAAAGTATGCCTTTATGGGCGAAATAAATAAAAAAAAAATCCAGAAGAAAGGTTGTGTCTTCGAACGGCTTTATTCATTGTTTTGTATTTATTTGCCCTGTTATGTCTTCATTTTGCTTAAGAACCAAGTAGCATAATTTTGATGGTAGGAAGCATAATTCGGAGAAACTAGCATAATTTCGACATAATTTCCTAAAATTCTGAGCACCGCTAGTAGCATAATATGCCATTGTTACTAGCACAATCGACAAAAGCCTAGGTCGAGTGGTTGAACTCGGGTCCACTGTGAACCAACACAAAGGAGTTATTAGTCAGAACGGGACTTGAACCCGCGACCTCGGGATAATACATATAGATTTAGCCAAGCCTAAAAGCGGAGCTCCTGAGCCGAGCTGTTCAAAGCCCGATTGAGCTAACCCAGGATAAGCGAGAATTTAATTTGAGTTTTGCAACTTTGTGGTGAAGTTTTCTGTTTGTATTGGATGGCCTTCTGGCCTTCAAACTACACAAAGCATAAGCAGTGAAAAACATTTTTACGTACGCTGTAAACCGAGGCTGCATTTGCTAGAGCTGGAGTTTGGCTGCCATGTTGCGCGACTTCGTTGCTGCCGTCGTCGTGCGTACGCGCCCACTAGCAATATCGTTAGGCATAGTAACCATGAGAAAATCTATTCACAGGTTTCCTTTTCTTCCCTATATGAGTATGGGGCTCCGTTTGACGGCCCAGCCGCCGCAGCTCCGCTGTTTTGATAGTTAAAAGTTCGTCGGCGTAACCTCTTGACCTAGCTGCCTTCCCACAGTATCTCTAAACGGACCGAGAGGCTGCGTATACCATGCTTTCAACTGATGATTTTTTTCGTTTCTCTGTCAGGAAGAGCAGCGTATTTCCTGTTACACTTTCAATACTCACCAGACCAAACATTATTTTTGTAAGACGTGCGGAATTCATTCGCATTACCAGCCTCGTTTCGATCCCAACGGGCGTGGCGTTTTACTGCGCTGTTAGGATGAAGGCACAGTGCAGAAAGTGATCACCAGTCCGGCTCCCTATTGCCGGGACTGGAAAAACTGGGAAAAATATGTGGAGGAACATTCAGAAGCAAAAACACTAACTGAAAACGTTGCATAGGCATAATACGCGTTCTACTACTTTACTCTCCGTTAGGTTAGCCTGCGAACGCAGACGTATTTCCGGCTGTCACTTGGTTCCGCCGAAGAATAACGTCTGCGAACCCGAGCCAGAAAACGATTTCTGTGACGTAGGAGTTCTAAGCCAATCACAGTTTAGCTCTAATAACCCCAGAACTACTTCGCGAGGTATTCGCTGTGAGGAGCACTCGAGTTTCATTCTATCATGGAATCTGATTGGCCGAGGAGAAACAAAAGTCATTACGTCACACAAATCGTTTCCTGGCTCGGGTTCGCAGACGTTATTTTTCGGCGGAACCAAGTGACAGCCGGAAATACGTCTGCGTTCGCAGGCTACCGTTAGGTTGAATTGATTATTTAACTGTTTGTGTCTATACGTAAAAAAGGTAACGTCGGCATACGAGCCAAGTCCTTGCATACGACGGTTGCGCCCGCAATACGAGCGACAGTCAAAACTGAGCTGTCCCACCGAAACGACACGATGATAGCCTTTTTCTTCGCAGCTAACAAAAATAAAGACAATGCTAAAGTTGCTTTGGCCTCTTCCAATAGTTAACTTGAAAACTGAAGGTTTAATATGACGATGAAAGGCATACTTTGTTCAAAATAAGACAACTTTTATCCTACCTTGCGACACTCCACGAACTACGAGCGAGTTACCATGCTGGACGCCGGCGACCCATTCTTGGCGTCAAATTAGAAGCTTGGAGACACAAAATGTTTCATATTTTTCTTTTTTTACAATCTGATAGGGTTTTAGGAATTGTAAACCCCTTTCCGTGAGTATTTAATGCCATCTCCAGTGATAAAAGATGCCCGATTTCAATGCCTCAACATTGACTTAAGGACAGTAAAGTTTTTCCCGCCTTCTGAATCCTGATTGGTCAATCCAAATTTCAGGCGCGCTAGCCGTATGCAAGGCCCTGTTAGGATTTTCGAAACCGGGTGAAGAGGTATTAACTGTCTTACACTTCATCTTCTCTTGGTTCCAACATAAAAATCTCGTAAATTCGAAAAGTTATTCTAGTGGAATCGGTCAACAAATGCGACAAAATATAATCTGGTGTTAATTTTTAACATTTGACAGTGTTTTCGCATAATTTAGGTGGTTAAAGGCAAGGGGTTATGATCCTGGAAGCAAACAGGTCTATCACATTTAGCGTGGTGAGTTGCGTTGCTATGGCTTGGACATTTAAAAATGTTGTGCGAATTTCTCAGGTCGTGTAAAAGAATTATAAGACCTTATAAAATAAAAAATAATAACAATTTCTTAATGAATCAATACATATCCTGCTTTAAAATAACAAATTTCAAAGTCAGTTTTTCAGGAGAAAGTTATAAATATCCTGCGATTAGTTATAGCGGACAGGCAGGCCAATCGCGTAATGGAATTGCAGAAATCTATCTTTGTTATTACTGCTCGTAATTATGCGTGGTCACTAAACTATGTAAATTTAAATTGCAGATTACGCGTGTGATGAAACATTTGCTCGTCGCGTTCATCTATCGAACGTTATCGACGCGCAAAATTGTAACAGCAGAAATCTACTTTTTTCCTCGCCAACTACAACGGGAAAATATCGAGTCTTAACTTGAGATGTCGATATGTTTGGGAATGTCATGGAGCGCAAATACTTGCAGCAGGAACTTGACTTCAAGCAAGATCTACAAGCACGTGCTTCGGTAACGCTTCTCGGAGCAGAAGTCCTTTTTGAGGTAGAGGAAGAATTTATGAATTCCCTGTAACTTTTACTTTCGGAAAACGTAGCGCTGTTGAGTGTTCACTCGTTTGTTTCTTGTTCAACCGAGGAACTGTTGTGCCACCCTCGTAAATTAATTTATGCCCTGGAATGTTTAGTTTTTTGTATTTCAAAATAATTATAAAGAAGCTTATTTGGTCATAAACTGATCGGCAAGTATAGTTAATTCGTTGAGTCGTATATTAAAAGTCATTTCACCTGCAATGTGCTTACGAACAGTAGACTTCCACTGTTGTTGTTCCGATATGAATCGTGAATGGTTTTGTTAAATAATGTTAACTGCTAAACGGAAGGCGATTTTAAGAAATTGCATGCTTTGGTAACAAGCGAAACTAGTCAAAAATAAATAGTTCAAACAAGCTTGATTATTTTTCCAGGAATGAAATAACGATAAATAAAACGAAGATTCAAGAGGAGCTGTTATGACACAAATACTCCAGGTAACTCAAGCCTTTCAATTTGATGTTCAAAATGTATATTCTCCTTATTTATAGCCCTTTTAGTCATGAGAATTTGGAGCCACATCAGGGCAATTTTGGCCCCCAAATTACTCACGATTGCTCTTCTCGACAAATTTTAACTTGATATTATGAAGGGAAGAAAATAATTTTTCGTTTATTATGTCATCAGTTTATTTGTAATATTTGTTTCCTCTGGTAGAAAACATTGCTTACCCATCGGAGCTTGAAAGTGCCCAGGGGTCCCTTTCTAGAAAGCCCCGGAAACGTTTCGGACCTGTAAAGCCATTTTAGTCCATCCGTGTCTAAAAACGGAGAAGAGTATACGCCAAAACAGCTCTGTAATCGTAAGGTTTGCGATTTTGCTATGGCTTTACGGGCCCAAAAAGTTTCCGGGGCTTTCGAGAGACGGGCCGCTGATGTTTTAAATGATTACCATACTTTTATTTTCCTATCGAAAAACCAAGATTAAGTTTCAGACTTCGGTTTCCCGGATTCTTAAGAGAGTATATTAGTTTGTTATTACCATCTTGAATTGATTGCTAAATTACAAGTGATGACCTCTAAATGTTTTGATAATCGTTGGATGTTGTAAATTGTAAATGAGTTTGTATTTGGCTAACTATTTTCTCAGTTTTGGGTCCATTATCTCCTCGTAGATTCAGTTGGTATTCCTGTGCAGATGTGCCGTAATAAGTGGACAGAGAAATTCGCCCCTGTTCAATTATATGCAACAATGGTGAGTTTATATTTATGTTATCCTACTGTTCCTCGAGATTGGCTATAATTTAGTACAGACCCAAATATCTCATTATCGTATTTTATATTTTGTACTTTAATACTTTTGTTGTAATAAGACAAAAAAAAAAAAAAAAAAAAAAAAAAACGCGCCGGATCAGTTGTCGCCAAGAAAATAAGGGATCTACTTTTGTGTTTTTAATTGTTTCACAGTTCGGCCGTTGCACTGCATTGTGTTCTTGGACATGACATATTACTCTCACAGTGCCTCCCTCCACCCAGATGTACAAATGGGTACTGGGTGATTTTTATACTGGGCCTAACCCTAGTTGCAACACACTGTTATCCCATTTAGGGAGAGGGGGATAGAAAGACAAGGACGCCTTATCAATTGATACTGCATAAACTGGATGTGATAAGATGTGGTAGTTTGGATAACTTGGCCTGATGAAGACTTAACCTTACCTTCATCGTCGAAACTCACCCTAGTAGGGTTGAAACTTTAAATATTTGATGACTTATTTTTAATTGTGTAGTTTGTAAAAGTTAATTGAAATCAATTCCGTAAAAGTTAAAACATTTACAATTTCTTTCTAGATGTACAAAACTGAGAAGCAAGGAGACGAACCATGTGCCGAGACTCAAAAGGAGAAAGAATCAAATTGAGAAAATGGATCCCATAGTAGGTCAGTCACAATTTTATTTAATATGTTTCGTACCATTTAACTGTTAGGAATAATTTTTCATAACACAGACAGAAAATCTAAACAAATAGAGATGTTATTGTTCCACTACCTTTCAGCTATTTCAGTAAATTTTTGTTGTGACCTTATACCTTCGGGGGTAGGGTGTGCAAAAATGCCTAAAGACTACAATGCCTGCTAGGGGTACTGTTGTTGAGGAGTATTGTTTTGTGGGAGGAGGGACAGAGGTCCAATCACTGCACGTCAAGCACTCTGGGTTTGTGCCAATGGTTAGGGTCTCTGCATTATGTTCTTGGGCAAGACACTTTATTCTCACAGTACCTCCCTCCACCAAGTGTTCAAATGGGGACTGGGTAAATTTAATACGGAGGTCTAACTCTGTGACAGACTAACCTCCCATCCAGGCAAAATAGGAATACGTCTTATCACTTAATGCAACAGAGACCTGGATAAGCTGTAGTGGTTTGGATCACCTGGCCTAATGCAGACTTAATTTACCTTCATTGTCGAAACTTGCCCCTGTAGGGTTGAAATGGAAAAAATATGATGGTTTATATTTAGTTGCGTGGTTTTTGAAATTGCATAAATAAGATAACACAAGGTTAAAACATTTCCTACTTGTTACTAGATACGAAACAGAGAAGAAACAATAAAAGTTGTGCTGAGACTCAAGAGGGAAACGAATCAAATTGAGGCATTAGATCTCTTATTAGGTGAGTTACAATTTTCTTTTAGTAGGAAGAGTTTTTAATCACTTGATGGTGCTTGTAGTAGGAATAGTTGTACACAAAACAGGCAAAGACTTTAAACGAATAGCCATGATAATTATCGTTTCACTATCCTGATAATCAAGAAACCCTTGTTAAATGGTTAAACAGATACCCTAACCCTTCAGGGGTAGGTTATACAATCATTCCTTAGGGATACAATGTCCGAGGAACTGTTGTCGATGAATATTTAAATTGTGAGAGGAGTGGCCTAATTGGTTCAGCGACCTGTTGCTTTCCGGTTTATGTATCAATGTTTCCTTAGGCTAGCCATTAAGCCTTATGAGTGATCAGCTTAAGATTTCTCCTGACAGTTTCAGACATAATCATGAAGAAACAGTAAAGAGGATTTAGAGAGTAATCTAGATAACTGTCTAGATAACTCAAAACCAGTAAGGAAAATTTGTTTCTCGACTAAGGACTCTGAATAAGGACCAAGCAATGAGAAGAAAGTTGATGAACTAAAGGATATTGTCTTGATATATCACCAAATTCTCAACACCAAACCCTGAAAGAAATTTACAGCACAGAACAACAGACAGCCTAGAAATTTAGACGTGAAGTTCTTCTTGAAAAAGATCATATACAGGTCTACATTTCAAGAGTGCCAAAGTAAAAGAAAAATGTTCTTAAATTTTATTTTGCTATAAAAAGTACATGATAATACTACATGGATTCAATTTGAGTGGACAAATATAGGAATCTTATCTATAGATTTAAAAGCTAGAGCCACCTTGTAGAGCATAATAATTGAGTGCCACATGTTAGTGCTGCACGTGTCCTGAACGTATTACAAACATCAGTCTCATCAAATGTTACAACTTAAATAGTTGGAGAGAAATGCTTCATAATTGCGTTTAAATCATGGAGTTATTATTATTTTTGTTTTTTGCCATGAGATTTTTCAGATTTTCACCGTTTGAATTTCCCTCTGGGATATCCAGATACCACTGGCAAATATTCTTAAAATAACTTTCTCAAACTCATCAATGATTCATCAAGTTTAAAGTTAAATTAAGTTGAATTTTAAAGCAACTCTATCTTGCTATTCGCTTGTGGGAATATTTCAATTTTTGTTTTTATTTGGTCTGAAGCTTCAGGCAAATTACATTACCTTTAATTTAATTCTGTGAAAATGTGAAGCTACCCGAGAGCGTTTTATTTTCAAAAATTTCGCAAGTTATTCGAAGATAGCGACTAGTAACCACGCATTTACATTCATCCTTAGGAAGACAATGCAAATATTTACGGGTTTCTCGCGAACATTTTTTCTGTGAAATTTTTAGTGTGCTATTTTGCCAGTGAGCTTTTCGTCTTCAAACGTTGCAAATGAAGGTTAGTTTTAGAGTGATATATTTTAGCCAGTGCTATTTATTGCATGTTGCTGTTTGTCTGCGTTTTAAGTTGTTCTTTACATGTACCTGTAAATTACCGTAAAATCTATTATTATTCACTAATTGTTCACGGCACGGCAAGCGGCAAAAATGAAACTTTTTCCGTCTGTCTTCAGCTGTTTGTTCAGTATAGTGAAATTATTTGCATTTGCGGTGAATAGTAGGAGACGTTATTCTATTTTTGTGTGCTTCATTTACGGACTAGAAGAAAAGAGCAAAAATCAGAGGTTGCCTTTGGCGTCTGCCGTAAAAGTCATGCTTAAACTCCATGTAAACTCATTGTACTTCTATGATGATGATACAACCAAACGACAAGCACCTTCCCGATGAGAGAATTAACTAATTTGTAAACTTTGGTCGAGTATACACTGTATGTATATTTTGTTCGGTGGTTTTCAGTATACCCTTTGTTAATTGGACGTTTTGTTTATCTTTCTTTCAGACTGCCATATTAAGTGTACACGCAGTGACATTAACATGCCGAAAGACGGACGCAAAGGAAAGCAAAGAACTTGGTTTAGCTGTTTCTTTAGTGGATCTGGTTTTAAAAGTAAGGTAGATTTACAAGACAAAGCTTATCTCGATTGACTTTCTAGCGAAAGATTGTTAGGGCGGAGTTCGTATTAGTGATTTCATAACACAAAACTCGGGAGTCAATAGAAGACAACAGAATTACAATCAAATTATTTAGTATCTTCCAAATTGTCTCGTATCTTGCTAATTTTTTTAGGAAACCGTGAATTGTATTTCACGTTTGTAGTTTTAAAAGTAACGTAGAATATTAGCATTACATGAATTTGTTTTTGCAACCCGAATTATTAAACTCGTTGAAATTATTGTCGAATTGTCTGTTATCTATTTCACAAATTTTCCGAAATCTTTGTAGTTTTCGAGAATGCGCTTTTAAAAGGGCCCAGTGAGAAATCGAACAGTGTAAAAATTGTCCTTAGAAAAAAAAGTCCGCAATTTTAAATGGAGTCATGTTTCGAGTCAAACATGTACCGAGTCTTTTGGCAGAAAAAATCTTGCACCATGTAGGATTTTTCCCGTCAAAAGTCACAGTATATGCGTGATTTCTGGCTAGACTCTGTTTAAAAGCGCAGAATTTTTTTTCTTTTTGGCAACCCTACATAGTCAAAAAAAAGTAAAAGAGATAGCCTACAATTTGACTAGTTTCCAGGCCCTTTTAAAAGCGCATTTTTTTTAAATTTTGTTTACGTATTCAAATTATTTGTAATTAATTTTAATTGTATTATTTAAAAGCAAATAAAAGTTATATTGAAGACGCGTGTGTAATTGACTTCTATTTGCTGTAGTATTTTTATTGTCTTTAATATTTCTTAATAATGTGTACACAATAAACACCACCACTTGCTGTTTTCGTTTCTTTTCATTTTATTGTCTTGCAATTATTAATTAATTAATTAATGGAACATCAGTTGAATTAAATTAAACGTGTGAGGAAAAAATTTCGCGTTTAAAAACTAAGACTTTTGGCGGGAAAATTTGAAAAATTTGCACAGCGTTTCCCCTTACAACTTTTTGGAGAAAAATTTAATGAGGTTACCTTTAAGAAGTTTTTGATTGCAAAAATTTTTAAAGGCAACAGTTGACAGAAAATCCCGTCAAAAATACTGTACCACCTCGCACTGAAAAAGCAATTTTGATATTTCAAGTTTGTTTTTTCTCCTCTCAAAGTAATTTTTTTGCCAAACAGTCTTCAAAATTTCATTTTGTAACGAATTTCGCGATGGGTTTTGTGCGAGGTGATGCAAGAGTTTCTCAAGACATGAAAAAGATGAAATGGCAAATGGATCAAACAGACGACAATAACATTTAATTCCGAAATAGATTTCTAACTCTCGCAAAACGACCGTGAAATACCGTTTCAACAAACCGAGTTTAATTTTACATCCAATCGAGTTTGACTGTTTGTCGCTTGCCATTTCATATCTTTTACTGTCAGACGATGATATTGAGGGTACACTCCGGATAAGTTGCACAGGAGCAAGAATACTCTTATCAATCAAAATCCAATCATTGTCCCCCCGCAAAAAATTGCCCAATTTCGATGTTTTATAACCAACCCATTCAAGTTTCAAAGTGTTAATTTTCTCTTCCAATGAGACCGTTCGCTCCGTTCTCTTTTCCCGTGCAACAACCAGAGTGTAAACACCACAGAATAATCAATATCTGGTAGCACAAAGATGTTTATCCTTAAATAACGCAAAATTTACTCGCCCGGTTCAGTATATTTTATGGACTCGAAGCGATGCCGGAATAATCCACCGTGAAAATTTAAATCTCGTGTTGAAATGTTTTCGAAAATAAATATTTGATTATCAAAGTAAAATGCTTATGTACCTCTTTTGGACCTCCAGAAATTTAAACGTTAGAAATTACAAAGGAAAACAAACATGTTTCATCGCAAAAGCGCCACGAAACTTTGTATGACAAGGCACGTTTTTAATACAATTGATATGCAAATATTAACATCCTTGTTCAGAAATTTGTTGCTGGTCTTTCTCGTCTGGTTATCATTGTAAAAACAATTGTTGGCAGCCTTTTAAATCCTAAAAGACAATCAGTGCAACAGCTAATTTTAAATGTTTATTTTGTAGTAGCTCAATGCGAAAGGTACTTTTTAGAGGTCATTGCTAGACAATTGTTGAAAAATAAAAGATTGCACAATCGAATTTGATTTGCAAATGTTGAAGCTTTCAAAAACAGGTTTTATATTTTCAGTTGTTCTCCGTGATCCTGGACTCGTTCGTAATTTAAAGCTGAAAATATCAACTCTCCTTAATAATTGCCTTACTTGGTCTTAACTGTAGTTCTGAGAATTTGATAGCAGATCAAGGCAATATCTCCTCGTCGATGATTTTGCTTCACTCTCGCTAATTTCTTTTTTTTTTCTTTATAAAACACCTTTTAAAAACCAGATATTGATCTTAGAACCCTAAACTTTCAATATCCAGAGGTTAAACAAACGTTGATATGTCGTTAAGGTGGCACTTCAAAATTTGAGAGTGGTAGTATATACCCTAACCTGGATATCATTTTTAATTTCTTTTGAGTACTTGTGGTACAACAATACGAAAGAAAAGCTTTGATTTACAGCAAAAGAAAACTTACCTCGGTAATCACATGATTTTGAATGCAGTTTTTGATCTCTGGGAAATTTCCCTTTAGCCTTCCGAACTCCAAAAAGTATTTCCAAAACTTTCTTTACCGTTGGGAAATCTTTGGAGCTCTTCGGAAATCTTCGAGTGATCTTCGGAATTCTACCGTCGGCGATCTTCGGGAAACCTCGGTAATTTCATAATACAGTCAGTTTTGTGTTCATGTGACTATTCCGGATGACCAGATCCGTTCTCTTTTAAGAGTAATTTTCATGGTCCTAGCATTTGTTTACTTTATTGCATTAATTAAGAGTTCGAGGCTTTATTCGATGAGAATTTGATGTTTGAAGATAATTTTGAAAGCAGCAAGACAATTTAAATTTGTTCAGAATAATTTCGTTTGTTCCAAAACCTATTTTTAAATCTGTTTTACGCTTCAGGCATGCAGTCCTATCAATCTCTTTTCACATGAAAAAAACACTGAATACAACTCCGAGGTTTTACTCGATCTAAAGAGAGTAAAATGTTGCGCGATAATTTTAATTCTAGTAAAGCAATTTCTTTCTAGTGGAGTGAATTTCGTTATTGCCAGGCCACTTAAATCTGTTTTTGCCTTAAAAAAAACACCCAATGTTGCATTACATCGTCGCATAAATTCCGAAATAAAACGTCCGCGTTTTGATCACAAAAATTTAGATGTTGCCAAATATGTGCCACCGTAAAAACTCAACGTTGTTTAACCACTTAAAATATTTCCCGAAATCGTGTCGACCAAAATGGTGGCTACCAGAAACGATTTATTACGGTCGAAGGTTAGCTCAGTGAAAATATATATTAATCGTTCGAAACCAACAAGTACCACGACTTTTTCTACTACAAAAAAACTAATCAACTAATCCTTACAACGCAAGCTTCAAATATATTGCCACCATTTTGATCGAAAGTTATGAAATTAAAATTCTTATCTCGTTGTCATCACCAAAGTTGAATAACCGTTAGCTCTTCGTGAATTTCATTCTTTTCTTTCGTTCGCCGGGTCATACCAATAAACTCCATCTTCGCCGTTAGGACATCTCCTTTCCTTAAAAAGAAGACAATAAAGAGAAACATGAGCTTTTTTCTCGAGACAGATGTGTTTCCAAGATACACTACTACTACCAGGGCAAACAGCAACCAAAGTTCGTATGAACCGACCGGCTGCACGTGGTAACGGTTTTCAATTTTGCAGGAACAAAACGCAACAAGAGAACAGAAAATATCAAACAAACTTAGCGTATCTTACAAACGTTTGCAAAAATTATTTCTTATAACCCTTAACTGAAAGTTTTCATCTCATCGATTGCAAAACTACGAGTATCTGGGTTATCAACGAAGCTGTGTGCAGCTCGGCAAAGAAAATTGCGAACGAAGAGTGGAACTTTACTTTAGGAAGGTAGAAATTGTTCCGTTTGGTGAAGAGCAAAAAGATTAAAGCGTACACTCACCAGCAATATTTTAATATTTCCATCTCGTCCTGCTTTGTCTTCTTCGAAGGAAGAACACCGCCAGATCCGACATCACCAGGAGCACATAAATCCACGTCTTCACACTATTTCCAAGTGTTTGGTTTGACGCGCGCAAATTCCACAAGTAATCATGAATATTGATTACAAATTACAACCAATCGCTAACAAAAACTTTGACGCATACTTTCACGGCTTGGTTTTTACTTCTAATGTAAAACTATTGTATCACTTCAAAATAACAATTTTACAGAAGATCTTTGCTTTTTTGGGCTTTATTAAGACAGTAATACCTGAAATTAAATACATTTGTAAAAACTAATTCACGCGGCCGTCATATTTCGTTAAGGACGTTCGCGCGAATATGCTTTACTCGATAGATTTTCTTTAAACTTCTACCGTGGACAGATAATCAATTACTTGTTTCAGAAATAAAAAAAAATTGGGGCTCACGGACTTCGTTTCAGAGATAAAGTGTGGAAAACTAGTCTGATTTTGAAAAATTTTTGCGCGCAAATCAGCATGATCTCCAGGGTTTTTAGCTTAAAATATCAAGGATGAATCAACACACTATCCATGTAATAAGTGTATCAGTGTGAATCCATTGCGTTAATAATTCCAAATGTTGCCAACGTTTTCACAAAACTTAACCTTTCAAGAGGCATTTGAAACCGCCGCACAGATAAACGAAGAGCTGAAAAGAACATAATTCGATGGTGCATTTTGCATAAAATTCAAACTTCTAATCGATAGATTTTCTTCATTTTTTCGCTAAACGTAGATATAGTGCCATTCCTCTCGATATCTGCCCATCCCATGCTCCCTATATCCCCTGCCCTTATCCAGCCCCACTCTCATTCCTCATCATTATAAATACTCTATGCTGAACCTCCAGTCCAGTCACAGCTTTTCAGTTGTAACTCTAAGACCACCAGAAGTGAGCAAATTTTAGAATTCTGGAATGGCAAATAGCGGGGGATACCTCTGATATTTCTTTTTCGGATCTGAAAATATTTTGGGATTGTCCCTTATCGGCTTCCGTAGGTAGCCGTCCTAGCTCGTCCCGTCCTGGTACTTTAAGGTCCCTACTAATTCACAGGGACGGCGTCGGAATTCGTGATTCAAAACTGTGTTGATATGTGTTTGGGACTGTCACAGTTAGGTCACGCAATGAGATCAAAAACCGAAACAAAAAGTTGAGAATTCGGGGAAAAACCCCGTTGCATATAATTGCTTTTTGTTTGATTTGCGTTGAGACAAAAGCAGCCTTGTGGCGCAGATATAAACCGCTAGAACGAATGTTGTATTTAGCGCAGTTGTAATTATAAGCCAGTCCTCTAAATACCCTTTGCAACTCGTCAAAGACATCGGCATGCCGTATTCAAAGGAACAGCTTAACTACTTTCGGATGGTACACATTGTTGTGACCATTTTCTCGAGAGCTTTGAGGGAACTGTTCAAGAAAGAGTGGCACAGGCTTTATGGTTCAAAATGGCGCGACAGAAGAAGAGATGGAGAGCGGTTTTCCTCGAAGGAGTCACCCCTAAATCGACGACGAAACAGAAGAGCGCTGAAAACTATTCGCAAAGGCGACTCGTCGCAGTTTGACCCATCTATTCTGTGTTACTGCATGCTACATTCTGATTCTGTTGGAGTTAACCTGAAGAACAGAGATCCTCGGAGGTATAACGAAATATACCGTCTTCAGGTGCTGCGTAATAAGGTTTGTCATATGGCCGCCAAAGATGCTGAAGTGAAAGATGGCGAGTTTCAAAGCTTTTGCTCTGAAGCTATTGCTTGTTTCAGAAACCTTAGACTTTCAACAAGAGACTTAAAAAAAATTGCAGAAGAGAAGAGCTTTGATACGGACGAAGTGGTAAGATTGAGAACGGAACTGACAAGGGAGCAGTTGGCTGTGGGGGAATATGAACAGTACTTTTCGAGGAAGTCGTCCACCTATGCGCCTGAAAAAATTCATCGAGCGACTGTGAAGTATCCAAAACATTACAAACGCGTCATGCGGACTTTCACTGACGCTATTTATAAGTTGGACTGGGAAGAGTTTAAACGGCAGTCGCAAATTTTTCTCTGTAATGTTCAAGAATGGACAACAAAGCTCTTTGTGCAGATCGAACTTGCCTATGGTTACAACATTCAAGGAGAAAGTGAAGAAGCCATGCGTTTGTTGAATGATACTATTAAGAATGCTTGGAAAGCGGGAGAAAATAGTTCGAGAATTTTTTCAAGGGCACTGACAAGAAAATCTTTGAAACGGATGTACGAACAAAAACATTCCGAGTCAAGGACCTTGGCTGAGGAAGCAAGTAGCGCTGTGTCGACCATTGAGAGCCCAGAAGAAGAGATTATTTCCCAGATACGTATTGTCGAATGTTTGCTTAACGAGGACGGCTCACTGGAAAGCAAGAAAGAGAGATTTACCCCTGTTTGGAACTCGGTTATTGAAATGTGCGAGAGAAACTTGGATAGCATTCCCAGAGGTCCTTTTTATCTTAAATTCGTTTTTGCTTACAAAGCACTTCTGCATCTTGGGTTTTCAAAGAACGGTTTTGATCCTTGTCCAAGCAGTGTTTCGGATCTTGACGTAGCACAACGCTGTGTTCAAAGGCTGGAGGAACCAGACTTGAAAACTGAGTTTGAGGATAACTACGCTGACGCATTCCGCTTGATTTGCAAGAGCAAAATTGTATTTGACAAAACGAAAGTGGCTGACGTTGCAGAAGAAGTAGAAACGTGGCAAAAGGAAGCATTATCGCTGTATGACAAAGCGGCTGCAGCTTGTAGAAGTGCCAAAAACGATGGAATTTTGTTCAAGTTATCTTCCCTGAAAGAATACTTAAAAAATGGCCAACAAAGTGAAAACTAGGTTTCAATTGCTATCTTTCATTTTTTTTTCTATTGAAAACTCCAAAGCTCGTCACCAGAACAAGTTACTTTATTCATTTTTTTGTCTTTATTTTCTCGGAAAAATAAGACGAGCGACGTATCACGGGTGCCTCAGTTCTAAGAGGTGAAACAATGTTTAGGCTATAATGCATAACTTTATCGAGACACGCAGCAAAAACAGGCCTGAACTTGTCGACCCCTGCACAGCTAGGCTTTTGTACATTATGCTAGCATTATGCAACCCCAACTCGATACATCAATTCAGCTATCTGGTTTTTGCCTTGTATATATGTTTTGGGCTGTGCGGCTTGATCAAAAACTTAAAGCAGCAAGCTGATAATTCGAGGAATACCCCGTGGAATATAATTGCTTTCTGTTTGATTAGCATTGAAACAAAAGCAGATCGTGGTGCATATATAAACACTGCTCATTTCTACCGGAAGTTGTTGAGTTAAAAATTGGGGGGAAATAGCTCCAGTCTCCACTGTAAAAAACACGCGCGGAAAAAAGGGCGTCGGTTTGTTTTCACTGTTCGCTACGTCGTCCGCCGAGGAAAAATCAAAGGGCTCTTAGAGCCAGCTCATTCATGTAATGACTAATTTGCATTACGCTATTGTTTATGAAATATTGGTAGTTGAACCTCGTTAATTGGAACCCTCAAGGGAACCAACAGTTTGAAATAGCAGGGGCTAAGTTCGAATGGACCGTAAGAAATCATTAGTCTTCTGAAAATATCCACATTCCACATGGGGATCGGCAAACCGACAGTCCCCTCTGTGAGGGGAATAGGCATTTCTGGGATCACAAATTGTTGATCCATTCCCATGAACATGAAAACCTGACAAATCACTTTGAACTAATTGCCAATGACACAAACTTGAGAAGATTAAAGGTCAGCTTTTGGCACTAGGAGCTCTGGGATGGATTGGGTAACCAATGTGGGCTATGATTGGTCAGTGGTTGCCTTTGAAAACCATTGATCAATCATAGCTCACATTTGGTATCTGAACCATCCTAGAAATGGCAAAAGTAAAGTCTGCATACAAACCAAGTGGCCTATCAGGCCAGAGCTAATATCCCGGTTTCTGTAACGTGAAGTGACTTAGAGTATTTCTCACCCCCCTCCCCCCCCTAAATGAGATGCAAGTCCATTGCAGAGTTACTCCCAGCACTAAGTTCACTGGTACCAATTTATACACCTGGGTGGAGAAAGGCACCGTGAGAGTAAAGTGTCTTGCGAAGAACACAACACAATGTCCCCGGCCAGGGCTCAAACCTGGACCTCTCAATCCAGAGATGAGCACACTAACCATGAGGCCACTGCAACTCCCACCATCCCAGTAATGCTAGTGCCAAAAGCACTCAGTCTACCCAAAGTTTTTGTCAAGGGCAATGAGTTGTCTAAGAGTAACAAAATATGAGGGTGTCCAAAAATCTTAATAGGATACTTGGTGAAATATTAAGGATATCTAGTTAAATGACAATGCTGTTAAATAATAATAATAATAATTTAATAATTTTATAGCACTATTTACATACACTGATCAATAGCAGTTTATAATAAATTCATCCAAGACTAAATATGAAAAACATACACCGGTGAAGTTATTACATTAAGTTGTTACAATAGCCGACTCAAGAAGTAATATGGGCATGGACAATACACAATATCCTCAGATAGATATAATTTTCTTTAATTTTTCTAATATTATGTAAATTAAAGAATGTACTTCTGCATGCCTTGGTGTTATGTGTAGGCATGGACATTCCTAAATTTCAAGTGCAGGCAATAAAGTAATGTTATTACCACCAATGTGTAAACAAATGTTGTGATCTAACTTATTTAGCTGATACTGTGTCCCAATTAAGGACAGTGCCTACTAAATACAAAGGTTTTTGCACCAGGTTAGGACTACACGGAAAAAGTAGATCTTTGCAAGGGCTATCGGGATCCACAAAGAAAAATGGGGGTAGCCACAAATTTTTTCGAGATAATTAGCCTTGAATATCAACAAAAACGCTGACATCAGCATTTTCTGAAAAAAGAAGGAAAGGATATTTCTTCACAGATTTCCTTTGAATTCGCCTTTACAAACAGAAAAGCAAACACATTTATAAAGATCTTACAACTGCAAGGTAAATGGTTACATAAAAACCATTTTTTGTATGTTTTTAATAACAAAATTGCTGCAACAGCGCTTTTAGCATCTCTGACAGCCTCCCTCTGGTTCAGCTAAAATATAATACCGTTTGCTCAAAACCAGAAACTAATCATGTGTTGAATAGGCTTGCCACTTCTATTCCACAACATAAAATGTGGGGGTAACCACGTGTTTTTTAAAGTTATTGATCTTTTTTCAAAACTGTTATGGTGCCCGTTACATTTTTTCCTGTTACCTCCCCAGTAAGTAAAACATTTGCATATTTCGCACTTGTTTTGTGTACACACTATGCCATCTGATGATCTGCAGGTACATGTTTACAGTTGGATTTCAGTATAATTTTCCACAAAACCAGCTAGATTTTCAGCTGGATGACGTTAACAGTTAGTGGTTAGTGATATGCTGCTATTTTGGTGTTCCTGGTTTAAGTACGGGCTCATTAAACTTGATTTGGTCACAGTAGGAAAAATTTGCTTTCTTTCAGTTGTTTACTTGGTAGTGTAGTTGATTGCGTCATGTCTACCCCAGCGCGTGCGTGGCACTTAAACCATGCCTTGCGTGATGCGCAGAAAGTATGCGCACTAACAAAAGTAGGCACCGTCCTTAGTAACACCTCAGATTTTTCATCATTAATTAGGAGTCTATCATTAATCATCCAGCTTCGAATATCTGCAATACACCTTTCTAGAACCCTCACTCCAACATCTTGACTGACTTGGCCATCTGGCTTGAAGCTTAAATGAAGCTGAGTGTCATCAGTTAAGCCATGTACATGTGGTAGGTGTTTTTCTATAACATCGAATGACTGAGATGAGTAAATAATGAATAGTATAGGTCCTAAAGAAGAGCCTTGAGGCACCCAGCACCTGGGGGGGGGGGGGGGGGTACTTTGGGAATTTCTGGGTAGCGACGTGCCGCTGGGACCCTGGAACCCTTAGTCTAAACCAGAGCTAGTTCAGCTGAATTTTGCTACCCTATACTAGCGTAAACTACCCAAATCCCCCCATCTATCGACACTGTGGAGGCTTATTTGCGTAAATTTAAACTTACCGATTTGATTTTTTTATATTTTTGACTGGCAATTCCTGGTTTCCTTAGTCTAGATAAAATCTTCAACCAACTGGTCAGTTTCGTGAAAAATGATACCCTATTCTAGACCCAAATGCTCTGATTTATATACCCTATACTAGAGTAAACTGCTTGAAAATCATACCCTTCACAGCGGCACATACCAGTACCTATATAGCCCATATATGACAGTAACCCCCCCAGGACCCAGCAATCCAGGTTGAAGCAGCTAGAAAGTGTTCCACTGATGGATATCCACTGATTTCTATTAGAAAAATATGTTTTGAACCAGTTCAGGACTGTCCCCTGTAACCCACTTTGTCTTGTAGTGTAGTCATTAGAACCACTTTAATTTCAATTTCCTAGGATTTCTCGTCAGACTGGTAATATCCTTATTTCAGGGTAACCATGAGGTTTGCCTTTTATTAATGGATTGTTAGGCTTCACATAGTTGTTTGTTAAAGAAACAAAAAATTAGTTTTTGTAAAATATAGAACAAATTTAATAAAAGCAACATTAAAATATTTAACTAGCAGATCACAAAAAAACAGGTATATTTTCTCCTTCTTACAAAATTCTTGCAAAGGTTAAATGTTTGTTTACAAGCAAGTTTTCTGCAAACTGACAACGGTCACCATAATTTTTCAGTTACAGTTGCTAATCTTCAACTAACGTTTTATAAATGCGCGCAGATTATAATTTTAACCTTACAAACATTTGGTCCTCCTTGGAACATTTCTTCACCCTGCCGAGCATGATGAAGTCAATTTTCCCTTTCCATTGTAATTTAAACTTCCAAACAAGGCTCGTCGTTATGAATGCGATAACATTGCCTGTTTTTGATCTAATGTGACTGGTAGCCACGTCAAGCAACGTTTAATAAGAGTTTGTTTTGTGGTATGCATTGCTATGCTGATTTTAAGCAGATCGTATGGCAGTTTTCGTTCGAGCGAGCCTCGAAAGTCTCGAAATTGGAGGTTTGGTGAGACTACAGTATCAGGCCATTATGATCGATGTGTCCGTTTTATGTTGATGAGTTCCAAAGGAAAAGCATAGTAATAAAGTAATGAATACTTACCAATACGAAAGCAAATGTGTTTAACCAATATGGCTGCCACGACTGCCTCGTTGCGGTAGCACATGTTAAAATAACCCATATAGGGCTCCCTAGGTGTGAACATTTCGGCTTCTCAATCCATATTGCAATTTTCCGAGGTTGCGAATCTCTGACTTGATGTTAAAATTTATTTATTACACTAGAGAAACATTTTTTATTCTTTGCACTTACTTATTGCAGAGACATCGAAGTTTATTTCGACTTTTAGTAAGCCGAAGGGGGGAGGGTGGTGAGGACACTTTCTCTTCCGTTTACGGTCCACAATTTGCGTCCATAAACGTCTGTCCCCAAACTTCCGTCCACAAACTTCCGTCGACATTTGCTACCTCACGATAATCATTCATTGCTTACGCATGAATGAGCAAATAACTTTTTTCTTGTACTGAAGCTTGAACTTTGGGTTTTAAATAGACTTTTTATAATTTTATAAGAGTAAGACAGGTATACTACTCCACGGCTTGAAGATAAATCGTTCAAATCACCAATTCTGACAGAAGTTCGTTCGCGGCCAAAATTACTAATAAAATTATAAAAAAGGTGATGCTAACTGTTGTTTTTGCTTGAGATAGTTAACTGTAATGTCAAACAAGAAGCGCGTGTTTACATTTCCCCGTGTGATTTTCCCGCGCGATGAAGCGCAACCAGTTACATCACTAAATGGCCTTGGAATTTTTAGCAGAATTGTATCCCTGAACAACACAAAAAGCTTACAAAGGAGTATAAATATCACGTCTGTTAACCCACAAAAATATTTTGGAAAGTTAAAGTGACACCTCGCTGGACCCCTATCAGCTTACGATCACGTCATCGCCAGATGCACAAAACGTTTTTGAGGTTTGAACAACACAACACCATTACCATGCCCAAGGTCTTTAGTTGTTCCGACTGCGAAAACAACTACCAAATAGGTCGTGGATTAACAAAACACTTCCAAACCCACCCAAGCCACAAGCGCGAAGAAAACTTAAGAAACCCACCGCTGCAAGCTGCAGTTGCAGCAAATTATTTCCTGGACGTCCCGCACCACCACCGCTCTGCGAGGCTTAAAGAACTTTTGAAACCAGATGAATTTTCAACTGCGGTTTCGTGTAGTATTTCCAGGTACGTGTCAACTTCCTCATTTCTGTAATTAAGAAGTAAACTTATACAGGGCTCAGTTTCCGAAAGCAAGTTACGCGGAGAACTAGAGGTACTTGTTGCGATGGTGGCGGAGTGTTACCCAGACTCGCTTCTTTATTCCTTAAAATAACAGTCAGTTTGTACCCTTTAGTCCAAACCACAAGATGTAAGTATATCCCCAAATTATCACTCCAAGGAAAAACGTTTGACTCCAGCAAAATGCGGAAAATGGGTTCATTTTATTGACGATTTAAACATGCCCCAAGATCAACAAGAAAAAGCTGAGCTGGTCGACTTTGTTATTTCACATAAAAATGGAGAGTTTTTTAAGAGCACCTTCATGCCAGTCATTTTTAAGAAGAATTTCAATTATTTTGTCCAGTTTGCAACTGAACTACATGTAGTAAGTAATTTTGACATTGGCTACACTAAATATCAAAACATAGTTCGAAATCAGCTTGATAAAGAACTAGAACATGTTTCTGGAATCAATACCATGGTACCAAAAGATGACATGCGTGAAAAGCTCAAGGTACAAGAGGAGGCTCTGAAAGAAAGTTTGTCACTAACTGTTACTGAACACAACGATGTTGCAGCATACATAAATGTTAAAAACACTGTGGAATGGCTGTTTAGCAAAAAAATCTCTACAGGAAGCAATAATGGTCCCTAACGAAAAAATAATTGTTTATCACTACACTGATGCATTCCCATGGATGCAGTAGAGTAAGTTCTTTACTAGAGAAACAGCAATAAGAGTCAAATTAGTGGCGCCCCACAACCTGTTAGGCTCCATTGTTACAGTGTGTTCTTGGTTAGGGCCAGATAACTACAACCATGTAAGTAATCTTGGACAAGAAACCCTTCAACAGCTGTCCAGTTTGAAGTCAGTTTATCACCCAATTCTGAAGAAGAACGGAGAAGTCATTGTGCGTGGTGTTGCAGATGGCTTTCAACGAAGATCAGTTACTGGAAGTTCTTCTGCCAGCTCCACTTATCCCATTCCTGAGTCACCAGAACATCAAAAGTAACTTGGGGATATGAGAGTCATCTGTAATGAGCCTGTGTGGAAAGTAGAATTAAGAAATGACTGAGAAAGGAGAACAGTTCAAGGCATGTTTGGGAAACCGAGTGGATAATACTGAAAACAAGTAGTTATTTGATTAATGGCATTTACTTAATTAATTGAATTGCCTTTTTAGGAAAAGTAGGCCTTTCCAGCATGAGCAAACATGAGCATTATTCAATTTTTTTTTTTACACTTGAATCTTCCAAATACAAAACAAAGGCATGAATGATAATAGATATGCGGTATATATACTGTTCAACAGTTACATGTATACAGTACCCACACAGTAATCATAGAGAAAAACTAATGAAATTCAATGTGAAAAACTTTATTGAGAGGTTTTGCGCTACATGTACATGTATTCAATTTGGAAAACACCCTTCTGTTAATTAAAATTAACAAAAAATGTTTAGTATCACTTATATATAGCAGATGAGAATATGCAAAGAAGCACCTTGGTCAAACTGGACATCCTAAATGCTTCTCAACTCGACCCAGCAAATTTTTACCCAGCAATGATGCACCAAGCTAAAACTATTGTACGAAGAATTGGCCAAGTAGCTGATGCTCTCAAACAAAATAAGAAACAATGGTTTTTGGAAGCACAGAAAGTTTCTCGAAAAAGTTTATTTAAGCAGTTATGATGTCACATTTGATGAAAATGGTGTTTTGGCCTTCTATGAAAAAGCAGGGGAACTTTTGAACAACTCTGGTTTTAGCCCTTTGATAAGCGAAACATTGGTATGTTTTTGCACTGGCCTTAAAAAAATTTTCCAATGGATTTTAAACACTCCGAAAGAATTAACTAGACAGAAGTATAAAGCCAAGCAAGAGTTCTGTTAGGATTTCAATTTATTTTAATTTTTGGCTCTGAAACTGTTACTGCCACTGTGAAAAAACTGGTAGCTTACACCGGGTTTTATGTCGAGAAGGCTCTTAAAGATGCCGTCTTGAGTGGACTCCTTTTGACCTTGTGCGATTTCAGTGACAGCATCACGGAAACCAAACACAAAGAAGCCAAGCAAGACAACTACATCTACAGTGGTGGGCAAGCGGGTGAAACAGGAAAGATCGACTATCAAAAACGAGTACTCACCCAACAATTCTGTCACGAGTGGGCATCTGTTGAGAACCGAGAGAAGAAAGGGCGCAGCTACTCGTCAGACTCTTAAATCCACAAAAAGGAAAATGAGGATTTACCAAAACATTTGAAGAAAAAGAAAAAGGTATGAAATATATAAATAAATCTGTATAAATGTGAAAAACAAAATAAGTTTTTCTTACCTCCATTCATTTTAAGTAACTCCTAGACTACTATGTGCTAGTTTGTTTAACACAGCACATTCCTTTTCAAGACACCACAAGAAAGTCAACCACCCTATGCTGCCTATAGATCACAAACTGCTCCTGAAATCGAGGTACATGAAGGTATTACAATAATAAAAGCATAACATAACAAGTTCATCTGACAAACCTAAGAGAAAAACCAAAAAATGTCAAGAAATTTTGTTTTGACTTATTAATTCTGGTCAACATACCGTAGCTAACAGTATTTATTTATTACAATCTATGGTTAAAAGGCCAAAGGATGATCCGTAAAGGAGACCTAAACCCCATGTAAAAACAGATCACCTATGAATACAACTACACAAAAAATGATAAGTATCAAAGAATACATTAAGATACGACAGAAAGAAAGAAAAAGAAAATACTATTGTACTTAAAAAATCACTAGGTAAGATAATGTTTCATAGTAACTAGAAACTAATGATCAATTTCAGTGAGCTGAGTAATGTGATAGAGCTAGGAATAATTTAGAACACAGTTTAAAATCAGATCATATTAACTTACCTCCGTTAATTATTTCAGATAAAATAATCAAATAAAGATCAGTGATGACGGTGGTATTTGTGTTCGTCCTTGGCCAGATATCGACCCCACATTAACCCAACTGATGACACAAAACTATCTTCAGGCAGCGAAAACTTATTTCCAGTCGTCCAACGTAGAGAAATTACAGTCGAAACAGCCAAAGAGTTTGCTTCAGCATCTAACAGTTGCACGGTAAATACCTCAACAAACTTCAACAGTATCAAATCAGCAGTTGAAAGTCTTAACATAACAAGAGCCGATCCAAGAGTAACACACGATTTATTTACCATGAAGTTAAACTCAAGCAAACCACAACAGCCGGGCACATTTGTCACTGAACATCAAAAAGAAAAATCAGCGTTCCTTCGAAGAAAATTCGTGATTCCATATAGTTTTGACTGTGATTGAGAGGATCGAAACGATGTTGTCAGTTTTCTCAGGCAATAAAGGCAGCTCTTCCGAAAGGAAACTTTCAGCTTTTAAGGTTTTGAACCGCTATTTCTTGTAACTTGTTTAATTTTCATTTTACGGAACATATAAAATGACTTTTTTTTTCGTGCTGATAAAAATTTTTAAATGCTATTTGTTCATGGACTTCTGTATCGTTGCCTGAAGGAAGAAAAGTGGAGAACGAATTCGTAAGTAGTACACACTAATGCCTAATTTCGTTGTGTTTTTCGCTTGTGTGCTATTCATTTGTGCCTTGTTTTGCCGCTTCAGTGGATGCCATGTACTGCCATCAACTGAAAACTTGTAGTAAGCTTATAGAGGTTTAATGTGGCATTGTAGAAAGTTGTATTGTATATGTAATACAGCTTGAAGGATAAAATAAATTGCTCTTTGCTTATTTTAGCCCGTGTTTGATATTTTAAGGCCTACACTACTTCTTACTTACTACGATTCTTGTTCCGTCAATCCGTCAAAAGGGGTTCTTGTTCCACTCACTAGGGAATATTCGTTTATGTGAGGGCTTGTAGGTACATCGGAATTCGGTCAGTGTAAAATGCACGACTGTGCACTGCAGACGGAGGGTAAAACACATACTGCAGACATTATTATTTAACTGAATCGTGTTTTATCGAGAGCTAACCTTAAACAGGCTAACTGGAGAATATATTCAGGCTAACCCTGGGGCGGACACAGAGAAGGGGTTTCGAGAAACGGACTGCCAAAGGCGATTCCCTGTAGGCTAGACCGACGGCATTCTTCCCTGGAAAATTTTTGAAACTGTGGTCCTTGGAAATGAGATTTCTGTCATTCTGAGGCCAAGTTAGCATGTTATGTTTTATTTTTTTTATTTAGGGGGTTCGACCGAACCAGCCAAACCTCCCAGTTAACCCGAGTGATTTTTAGTGTAACCCTAGAGTTATTCAGGCTAAACCAGGGTGCAGACTCTCGCTTCTTTTAGCCTGAATAAGCTTGGTCTGTTTACTGTTAACACACGGTAAGATGGGTGAGAAAACACATGAAAACTGCACCATCCCTCCTCCCCCAATAGTAAGTTTAAGTCTTATTCTAAGCAAACACTGTATGTCATCCCTCTTAGATACTTTTAAGGAGAAGGTTCAGTAGCCTACACCACAACAAAATTCTACTGTTTCATATATTGTGTTCATGATAAAATCCCTACCCTTGCAGACCCTGTCACCAACTATCTTTTTACTCTCCCCCCCCCCCTACCCACACTTCCAACCATCCTAAGGGGTCACCTTATTGTGGAGGGATAGAGAGGTAGATCACTTCATTTATACGTGGTAAATTTTGGTTGGATGTATCCATGATCCTGAGCTATGTTAGCTGGAGTCTTGTACTTCCGGTAGCTTGAAGAAATTGTGATCACCTGGCCCTCCAGGTTGGGTGTTGGGCTGAGGGCTGATAACCCACACCTGCAATATATAGGACTATAGCAGATACAGAAGACATTCAAATCTCTACCAACATTAGTGAAGTAACAAGGGTTCATATCATAACACGATGCATTTGGAGCAAACTCCTTCCTTCAAACACCCCAGTGAAAATGCCAGTTCACCTTCATACTTTCCTTTCCAAAATTTTAAGTTTTGAATCCCCACCCCCCACCCACTCCTCAGAATTTTCTGAGGTGGATATGGTCATTTTCTAGTGCCACAAATCACTTTCTGGTAAATTATTCAGACCAGACAATGATGTCTCAGCAAAAATGTTTATCTGATTGAAATGCAACTTAGAGATTTACAATTTCAAAATAACCGCATATAAAAACTAAGGTAATCTCCCCCATCCCTATACAAAAAGACCGAATTGTCTACACAGTACAGCCATCTAGCAAACACTTTATGGTAGTAGACCCCTTTGGATCTGAGATTGAATCCTCAGTCTTTCTCAGAAGTAAACACAGACTACAAAATACCAAGAGTGATCTTTAGGTATGAGTTGGCTATAATCATCTCATATCCAACAAGTGCAAGTGGAAAAATTGTTTTATTAAAAACGCCTCCCAAATATAGAAAACTAAACTAAAATTAAAATACCAAAACCCACATGAGCAATGAACATTGTTAAAAACTGGATCATTGAATAATGCAATTCGAGAGTTTTCATTGGCTTAGCCATCATGGCTTATGAGCCATTATACCATGCTCTATAAATATGGAAAGCGTATGCATGAGTTCTTGGACATTTTTATTGTTATTTAAGTCTAGTTTTCTATATTTTGGGGGGCATTTTTAATAAAACAATTATTTCACTCGCGCCTGTTGGATGTGAAATGATTATAGCTAACTCGGCGCTATGTGCCTCGTTGGCTATCTGTCATCTCATATCCGCGCTCGTGGAATAATTGTTAATTATGTTCACTCCCTAATGAGTGAATGATGCATGATTCAAACAAAAACAAAATGGCTGGCGAAAACTTGTGT